>NC_141045.1:660000-747500 GCF_052040795.2 Danio rerio
GGAGTTTATACACCCCTGCTGACTATAGAGGGAGAGTTTGAGCAGTGTATACACCACTGCTGACTATAGAGGAAGAGTTTAAACAGTTTATACACTGTTGCTGACTATATAGTGAGTGTTTGAGCAGTTTATACACTGTTGCTGTCTATATAGTGAGTGTTTGAGCAGTGTATACACCACTGCTGACTATATAGGGAGAGTTTGAGCAGATTATACACCACTGCTGACTATATAGGGAGAGTTTGAGCAGTTTATACACTGTTGCTGACTATGTAGTGAGTGTTTGAGCCGTTTATACACAGTTGCTGTCTATATAGGGAGTATTTGAGCAAATTATACACCACTGTTGACTGTATAGTGAGTGTTTAAACAGATTATACACTGCTGCTGTCTATATAGTGAGTGTTTGAGCAGATTATACACCACTGCTGACTATATAGTGAGTGTTTGAGGAGCTTATACACTGCTGCTGTCTATATAGTGAGTGTTTGAGCAGATTATACACCACTGCTGACTATATAGTGAGTGTTTGAGCAGTTTATACACAGTTGCTGTCTATATAGGGAGTGTTTGAGCAAATTATACACCACTGCTGACTATATAGTGAGTGTTTAAGCAAATTATACATCACTGCTGACTATATAGTGAGCGTTTAAGCAAATTATACACCACTGCTGACTATATAGTGAGCGTTTAAACAAATTATACACCACTGCTGACTATATAGTGAGCGTTTAAACAAATTATACACCACTGCTGACTATATAGTGAGCGTTTAAACAAATTATACACCACTGCTGACTATATAGTGAGCGTTTAAACAAATTATACACCACTGCTGACTATATAGTGAGCGTTTAAACAAATTATACACCACTGCTGACTATATAGTGAGCGTTTAAACAAAGTATACACCAATGCTGACTATATAGTGAGCGTTTGAACAAATTATACACCACTGCTGAATATATAGTGAGCGTTTAAACAAATTATACACCACTGCTGACTATATAGTGAGCGTTTAAACAAATTATACACCACTGCTGACTATATAGTGAGCGTTTAAACAAATTATACACTGCTGCTGACTATATAGTGAGTGTTTGAGGAGTTTATACACTGCTGCTGTCTATATAGGGAGTATTTGAGCAAATTATACTAACTGCTGACTGTATAGTGAGTGTTTAAACAGATTATACACTGCTACTGTCTATATAGGGAGTGTTTGAGCAAATTATACACCACTGCTGACTATATAGTGAGTGTTTGATCGGTTTCTACACTGATGCTGTCTATATAGTGTTTAAGCCGTTTCTACACAGTTGCTGTCTATATAGGGAGTGTTTGAGCAGATTATACACCACTGCTGACTATATAGTAAGCATTTAAGTAGTTTATAAACCTCTGTTGAGTATAAAGTGACTATATTTTGTGTGACTGTGCAGTCTTCGTAGTGAGCATGCAGCAGTCGTATATGCTATGTCTTCTATATAGTGAGTGTGCAGGAGCAGTATAGCGTGTGCTGTCTTCATAACACACTAAGCTGTGTGTTGTCTTCATAGTGAGTGTGCATGAGCAGTATACAGTGTGCAGTCTTCATAGTGAGCGTGCAGGAGTAGTGGGACGCACCGGGGTTGTAGTGGAAGATGATGTTGAGCAGGTCCTGGTCCCCCCAGGTGATGTTCAGCTTATATTTGTTCAGCAGCGGCATCAGGAGATCAGACCAGCTCAGGTCCATCGCTGACAGATCATTCTGCGCGCACACACACACACACACACACACACACACACACTCTGTTTAATGTATGGTCGTTAAATGAATGATAAAACCGTCTCAGTAATGTGGAAATCAGAGTAAATGAGCTGCAGAAGAGCAGCAGTGACATCTGCTGGTGAGACACTCAAATACAACAGACACATGCTTTCATCAACATCAACATTCACATTTTTACATTACTAAATTCAGCTCAAAGTATTTATTGAACTATAGAATTTATAGATGTGTGTAATATTTCATTTAGTGTGTGTGTGTGTGTGTGTGTTACCTTGAAGTGTGTGTGTCTGATGCGCGTCATGTTGATCAGCATCACTCCTGAGTTGACTCCAGTTTTACCGTAGTACGGGTGTCGAGCGAAACGGTTGTACCAGCCCATGCGAGGCTCCTCGTGTTCAGGTGCCAGCGCCGCCACGTGACTGCGGTTAAACGCGGACAGGAAGCTCCAGATGTCCTCCACCGGCCGCAGGAAGAGGATATCAGTGTCCACATACAGCACTGAGTCCACCTGCTTCAGGATCAGCTGAACACACACACACACACACACACACACACACACGTTCTGTCTCTTTAAAGGAAAATAAGCACTTCTGCAGCAGAGTATAGTGGAGCATGAGGATTAAACAGAGCAATTAATGAACATCCACATATATACAAATGCCTTCGTTGTGCGAATGTGAAGTGATTCAGAACAGTTTGATAGATATGAACTGAATCAGACCAGTTGTGTGAGTTTAACGTGATTTAGAAGGGTTTAGTAAACGTGAAGTGATTCAAAATGAGTGTGTGAATGTGAAGTGATTCAGAATGGTTGAGTGAATGTGAACTAAATCAGAACGGCTTGATGAATTTGAACTGAATCAGACCAGTTGTGTGAATGTGAAGTGATTCAGAATGGTTTGATGAATATGAGCTGAATCAGAACGGTTTGATGAATGTGAACTGATTCAGTATGGTTTGTGTGAATGTGAACCGATTCAGAATGGTTCAGCAAATCTTAACTGATTCAGAATGGCTGTGTGAATGTGAACTAAGTGAACAGCTGTGTGAATGTAATCTGATTCAGAATGGCTGTGTGAACGTGATCTTAACCGAATCAGAACAGTTGTGTGAATGCGAACTGAATAATCTACGCGTGTGTAACTGTGAATTGATTCAGACTGGTTTAGTGAACTTGATCTGAAACAGAAGGGTTCAGTGAATATGAACTGATTCAGAACAGTTGTATGAATGTGAAGTGAATCAGTAACCTTGTGTGAATGTCAACAGAAAAGTTTTGGAAATGTGAACTGATTGAGAAAGACTCTGTGAATGTGAAGTGACTCAGAATGACTCAGTGAAGTAAATGAGAACGGTTTGGTGAATGTGAAGTGATTCAGAATGACTCTGTGAATGTGAAGTGACTCAGAATGACTCAGTGAAGTAAATGAGAACGGTTTGGTGAATGTGAAGTGATTCAGAATGACTCAGTGAAGTAATTGAGAACGGTTTGGTTAATGTGAAGTGACTCAGAATGACTCAGTGAAGTAAATGAGAACGGTTTGGTGAATGTGAAGTGACTCAGAATGACTCAGTGAAGTAAATGAGAACGGTTTGGTTAATGTGAAGTGACTCAGAATGACTCAGTGAAGTAAATGAGAACGGTTTGGTGAATGTGAAGTGACTCAGAATGACTCAGTGAAGTAAATGAGAACGATTTGGTGAATGTGAAGTGACTCAGAATGACTCAGTGAAGTAAATGAGAACGATTTGGTGAATGTGAAGTGACTCAGAATGACTCAGTGAATTAATTGAGAACGGTTTGGTGGATGTGAAGTGACTCAGAATGACTCAGTGACTCACAGGCAGGAAGAGTCTCTGTGAAGCGCAGGGTTTGAAGAGTTTCCTCCACTCTCTGGCGTTCTCTGATGGGAAGCTGATGGGATAAATGCTGTAACTGAACCTGGATTGAACCCTCTGCGGCCATGACTGCAGCTGATCACACACACGCACAAACACACACACTAGTTATTTTGCAAGATACTTGTATCCAGCTTACAGTGTAATTTAGAGACTTAAATATGCTAATTAGGCAGCTATTTAGACAACAGTGGATTATTCTGTACACAACTGAGAAGAAAATCTTTAAGGGGTCATTAATATTGACCTTAAAATGGTTTCAAGAAAATGTAAAACTGCTTTTATCCCAGCCAAATTAACAGAAATAAGACTTTCACCAGAAGAAAAAATATTACAGATGTTACTGTGAGAAAAATCCTTTCTCCATTAAACATCACTGAGGAAACATTTGGAAAAGAATAAAGAATTGTATAGGCAGATCATGTTGCCTTCAAATGTCCACCTTTGTGTTCTACATGCTGAAGATAGATAAGCTCAGCGAGTGTGAACCCTGACCGTGTCTCTGAATCCAGCATGGAGATCCTCCTCAGCGAAGATGTGGACGTGCAGTTCACTGCGGCTGAAGATGACGGCGGATTTGATCATGGTGAGAGTCTCCTGCAGTCTGGATCCGCACGCCACCACGGCCAACTGCACCGGCTGCAGACGCTGAGGCTCAGACCTGCACACACAAACACAAACACATGCACACATTACATTAACAAATTATATATATATATATATATGGTTATTATCAGGATATGAGTCGACTTTATCGTAATATGAGATGAGATTTTTGTCATATCGCCCAACCCTAATCCAGACATCTCGAACAGATGCTAGTGTTCTGCAACACACACACACACACAGCTCTAGCTCTACAGCCGGACTCTGTATCCCGTACCTAACAGTGGAGTCCATAAAGCAGTGTTTTGTGCACACAGAAGAGCTGATACTCCAGTACGGCTCCCAGAGAGAGACGGGCCCTGATTTACACCTGACAGGGGACAAACAGGCTCCACATCAGCTCACACACGCATACACATATTCACACACACACTGTCTGCAGCTCCAGATGAACAGCGACTCAGTCACTGAAAACCTCTTCAAACCAACAGGACAAAACCTATGTGAATGTAAACCGATTCAAACCAGTTGTGTGAATGTGAACTGATTCAGAATTGCCATGTGAATATGAACTGGTTCAGAATGGCTGTGTGAATATGAACCGATTCGAAACAGTTGTGTGAATGTGAACCAAATAAGAAAAGCTTTGTAAGTGATCTGAAACAAAACAGTTGTGTAAATGTGAACTGAATCATTTACGCTTGTGTAACTGTGAATTGATTCAGGATGGTTTAGTGATCAGTCACTGAAAACAGCTTCAAACCAACAGGACAAAACCTGTTGCACCAGCCAGGGTTTACAACAGATTATATATTGATAATAAATAAATAAATAAATAAACATATATATATATAAGCATATTAAAATATAAACATAATCAGATAAATTATCAAAATAAATACAGTTAGACAAAAAAGTTGTAAACAAAAACAAACAGTGATAAGTAATTAAACTATAATACAATAAACGCAAAAATAACTAATTTTAAATTTAAATAAATAAATTAGTAATATATTAAAATAAGTTAACAACAACAACAACAACAACAAAACAAAATAAACATGCTACATTCAATAGTAAAGCACAAGATTATGAACTAAATTTAAATTTGTATTATTAATTAATTTATTTAATTTGTATTTATTTATTTTTTATTAAAAAAAGTCCAAATAATATTTTAAATTGTACAGCATACAGTAAATCAATTCAAATTAGTCTAAAATTTGTCTTTATACTGAAAGGTGAGGGTGATCATATGTCATATAAAAACTCAAATAACAGCTAACTCAATCTGTGGTAAACAAATTAAAAATATTATGAATAATTATCAAAATAAAGCATGTGTACTTATAGTTTTATAAACCTAAATAACCCCTGGCTCCTAAACCATTATGCAATCTAACGTTCGTCAAATAGGTGTCACTGATTGGCTGAAAAGCCGAGCGGAAGGTGGGCGCTTGTAAACAGGCGAATCAACGGTTACTACAATAGAGGAAGCATATGAATATTAATTAGAAGGTAGCTAAAGTTTACTTATTAACGTAAGCGTGACAGGATTAGTAGTTCAATGACCAGTAACTCATTTCAAACATCAGTTACAATCACACAACAGCCTGAAAGAAACATCTACTGCAGTGCACACACGACTATACAATCCAGCATTAGTTAAGATTCCGTTCTGTTATTAAAACAGACTGTCCGCTCAGTGAAAGCTGGTATAAAGCTGAGAGCTCACAATTCTAATAATTATAAGTTTAATTTAATCTGTTTAGGTGTCGTGTGGTGGTTTGTGAGGGTTTGTTTACCTGTCATCGTGTGCGCGCTTCCTCAGACCCGTGTCCGCGGCGCGTGTCCGCTGCGCTCGCGCCTGGTGATTATTCGCGCTCTCCAGCGATGAAACCAGCTGGTTAAATATGTAGAGAAGCGAGCAGAAAACTATCAGCGTGCAGACGAACAAAACACGGAGATATCGCCGCATTTTATGCCCGAGAGAGCAGCCATGGAGAGAGAAACCCTGCGGCCTTCAGCAGATACTATGGCGGAGGCGCGCTCATGAATATTCATCACTAACTTCCGGGAGCATATGATCACATGACCACTTATCTCCGCCCATAAATATATACGTTAGATGTCGCCTATCCTGTTGTTGTCCATTGGAAGGAATGCGTCCATAGAGCCGCCATTTTAGTACAGGGAATCTCCGTGATGAACGTTGTCATATTTCATTTACATTGTTTTACTCAACAAAACTTGCATAAGACGAGTTAGAGCACGTTACTGCTCCTTTGCCTTATGGTAAGTGCAGTAAGAGTATTATCATCAATAACGTTACCTGTTGAGCACAAAAGTTCATAACATACAAAAACGTAAAAAACTAAACCTTCCCAATGAAATGTTCTGCCTTTAAGCTTTGTTTTCTTTGTTTTGCACCAGTATACAGCGCTAAAGTCCAACATCTTCACATTGGCTTTCTTCTTGACCAGTGCGGCTGAATGACATTTGTCCTGGAAGCCCTGTACAAATATGGCGGCGCATTTGACGCTCAGAGTCCATATGTGATATTTTGTGTAAATATGTATGAACACCTGCCATCAGAGGTTAAAGTTAAGCGCTTATATAATGAAAAATGTTTTAACATCACATTTATTTATTTACTTATTCTATATGTGGCTGTTTTTCTTTCTGACTGTACGTACAGAGCTTGTTGGTCTCGGAGCAGGCATTCCGTTTATTTACTAGTACATACAGACGTGTTTATATCTTCAGTAAAGTTAATAAGTTTCAATAATACATTAAATAAAGTGTTTGAAATCTGGATTATGGATGCATTTTTTAAGCTATTTACAATAAAAAATAACTTTTTTGATTTCATCAAATCTCAATGTACTCTTTGGATAAGCTGAAAATAACTCAAATCAACAACAAAGCCATCATTTCATTTTCAACAAGATTATACAATAAAGATTTAGTTTTAATTAACTGAATAAAACATTATGCATGTAGTTCTTTAATTTTTAAAAAATAAATTTATTGCAAATACAACAGCATTAACACGACATTTAAAAAAGGTCACAGTGGAAACACACGACACAGTATGCAAGTACTCAATAATATAATTGAAATTGAAATTGGAGAACACAACCCTCGCTTATAGGGCGATATGGTGGCTCAATAGTTAGCACTGGGGCCTCACAGCAAGAAGGTCGCTGGTTTGAGTCCCGGCTGGGTCAGTTGGTGTTTCTGTGTGGAGTTTGCATGTTCTCCCCGTGTTGGCGTGGGTTTCCTCCGGGTGCTCCGGTTTCCCCCACAGTCCAAACACATGCACTATAGAGGAACTGATCAACTACACTGGCCGTAGTGCATGGGTGTTTCCCATCACTTGGCAACCGCTGTGTAAAATATATTCAGGAATAGTTGGCAGTTCATTCCACTGTGGTGACCCCTGATGAATAAAGGGACTAAGCCGAAGGAGAATAAATGAGCACTCAGTTATACACAGTTTAACAGCGCCACCTGCTGGCCAACACAGAGGATTATGTGTGTGATCACTGAACTACAGTATCCGGCATGATTTATTGGACTCTGGTTCCGTTTGCTGCATCAGTGCTAATTTTTCCATTGATTGAGTCCTGGGGACGCGTTTATCTTCATCTGGAGGCAAACCTGGACCTGGGAGAGATCATATATTCAACAAAACAATAATCATAAATCAGTGACAACAAAAGCCTGTGCTGAATCTGTTTGAGTCCAGAAGTTCAGCTTGGATATGAATTTGATCAGTTTGGTAATATTATACACCACCGTTCAAAGGTTTGAGGTCAGCTTTGGAAAGAAATGAACCCTATTGTTCATCTAGGACACTTTATATTGATTTAAAGTGTCAGCAAATACATGTATTATGCTATAAAATGTTCTATTTACAATGAATGCTGCTCTTATTGTCATATTTTCAACAATAATAATAATCATAAATGTGTCCTAATCATCAAATCCTGTGATTTCTGAAGGAAATATTGAACACCAGAGTGGAGTAATGATGCTGAAAATACAGCTTTACCTGACACATATAAATCACGCTTGACAATAAACTCACACACAAAATAATCACTTAAATTCAGCATGATTTATCACTATTTTACTGCATTTTGATTAAATAAACAGAACCTTTTGACTTCTTTCAAAAACATCTCACCATTAGACGTTTGAACAGAAGCGTGTATAAACAATGAGATGAACACAACAGCAGAATTCAGTCAGTTTTCTTAAACACATTGAGAAGCTGCATTTGTCTGTGTGACAGCTCTCGCATGTCAAATAATAAGAGTTTTATGAATATTAATGCACATTAAAGATGTTGTTTTACCTCCTGCATATAATGGTAAAATCCAGCAGACCGTCTCTTCATGTTTGATGCCATACGAGCCGAGTGTGTGGTCAAACTGCAGTTTCTTACCATTATATGAGACTCTGGACAAGGGAACTAATGAAACTGCATGAACACAAGAGAAAACACATATCAGTGCATTCAATGAAGATGCAAAACCTGAAAATGTCTTCTAAAATGAGTGTTTTCACTTTAAAAGCAATGAAATGAGCCTAAAATCACACAAATGTGATTACTGAACACACACATACACACACGAGCTAATTTTAATATTGCATTTTATTTAGAGGTTGTTGCATGCACGGTTTCCTCATTAAGAGTCATCTGCTGTCATTAATTATCCTCATCTTGATATGGTAAAATATACTGTGGTGTAATTAACATGCATGATGATGCTTCTGCTCTTTATATTCGGTCATGTTTTATATTGAGAAACTGAGACTCACGCTCGTCTTCGGTCAGTAATCTCTTTAGCAGCTCCTCCACGGTCATGTTCATCAGCTCATCTTCTGTCTCCACATTTACTGTCAACAACTGGCCGGCAATTGTGCGAACAAACACCCTGCAGCTCATCTTCAACACGGGGAAATGGACACATATGATGGCGTTGGTTGATGCAGTTTTGCTTTCACTTTCGCTTTTCAGTCAAAACAGCAAGAGATCGGTCAGAAGCTGAATGACCTTTTTTGGCCTACCTCTGGTTCTGACAGTAATTTATTGTTATAAAAATATAAAATAGAAATCTCTCTACACACTAAAATACGCTGGACTGTTTTTTTTTTTTTTTTAAAGAAATAGTTCATTAAATTGTCCATATGTTGGGATACAACAACCCAGCTTTTTAAAGAGTTTATACATATAGTTGAAGTCAAAAGTATTTGCTCTCCTGTATTTATTCTTTTTCAAATATTTCCCGAATGATGTTGAACAGATTGAGGAAATGTTCACAGTATGTCTGATAATATTTGTTCTTCTGGAGAAAGTCTGATTTGTTTTATTTCGGCTACAAAAAAAATCAGTTTTTAATTGTTTAAACACCATTATTATAATATTATTCACCCCTTCAGCAATATTAGTGTTGGATTGTCTCCAGAATAAACCCCTGTTATACAATGACTTGCCTAATTACCCTAACTTTACCCTAATTACCCTAGTGAAGCCTTTACATGTCACTGTAAGCTGAACACTAGTGTCTTGAAGAATATCTAGTCTAATATTATTTACTGTCATCATGACAAAGAGGAAATAAATCAGTTATTAGAGATGAGTTATTAACACTATTATGATTAGAAATGTGTTGAGGAAATCTGCTCTCCGTTAAACAGAAATTGGGGGGAAAAAAATCAACATTATGTTTATTTGAATAATATTAATAATAATATTAAATAATATTATAACCCCTCCCCCTCTAACAAATCAGGGGGCTAATAATACAAACTCGAACTATATATGAAGTTATTTTCTAACAAAATAATCTACTAAATAAAAACTGTTACTAAACTGCCTCTATAAAGGTTTAACACTCGTTTTATTGTGAAACTCAGAGAACTATAATGCTGTGCAAAAATCTCCAGTTTCACACTGCGCCAAAAACAGAGTTTATACACATCTACATTTTGCAATAAACTTGGAGTAATTAGTTTTTTACACACAGATAAAGTCTTTTATAAAACTACAGTATGTTGTATATTTTGACAGTGTCATTTGCGATGATGGATGGGGTTGTAGTTGTTTTTCAGACAATAATTTTCTAAGAAGCATTATTGAATAGTGAATTAATGACACACACACAAAGTCTGATGAAAAAACGTATTTATTTAATTATTAATATGTGTATTTACATTTTGTGTAGTGTGAACATGGTGATGCAATGTCATGAAATGCTGTCAGAAAACAATAATGAACACTAACATGTTTATTAGAAATGCAGTATGAACATCAAGCAATCAAGAGTTAGTAGTATTTGATGCATTGATCCATCCAATAATATATTGCATCAAATATTTCAAGGGAAAAACGCTTCATGTAAGACTGAAACTCTAACAGACACTTAATTCAGCATTAAACTCCATGTTATAAATGGAATTGCTGATGTTTTTATTGTAATGTATTCATTATGAAATGTTCACATTTACACTGCATTAGTTTATATGATTTAAAGCAGCGGTTTCTATGTATTTTTATATATTAGGAAACATTTTGAGAAAATTACCAATGACAAATGTAATGTAATATGGTTTGGTATATTTAACTTCGACCCTCAGCCCTCAATCAACTTCTGTTTTTGGCCCTTTATAAGCAATAGTTTGATCACCCCTGGTCGTACTCATCCATCCAATAATATCTTGCATCAAATATTTCAAGGGAAAAACTGTTCATGAGGAAGACTGAAACTCTAGAACAGAGTGTGTTCAGCATTGAACTCCATTGTGTTATACATGTGATTGTTATGTTTTTACTGTAATATGTTCATTATGAAATGTTAAAAATGACTCTGCATTAGTTAATATGATTTGAAGCAACAAATTTGAGTTATTTTGATATATTAGACAATTTATTAGGAAATTACCCATGGCAAATTTAACATAATAAGTAAATATGTAATGTAAATAATGTAATGTAGTTTGTTTTTTGGCCCTTTTTAAGCATTAATGTTTAATGTAATGCCCCTGCTCCACTATGTGTTTTCTGCATGTTTTCCATCAGTTTAAGCTTGTTCAGGATTGTTTTGCATTACTGAATATGATCTTTGCATTCTTGAAATTGAATCATCTTTACAATTGTTTTATTCTTGAAATAAAAGATTGTATGTGTCCTCATAAATAACCCGTTCAGTCTTTTTTCATGTAGTGTAAAAGTCCTCCCACAAACATGTGTGTGTTTATAATCCTGTCATACATACTCTGGTTTATAACAGTTAACGAAACTAAAACTAAAAAAATCATTTAATTCTTTAAAATATAACAAAAACAAAGTCTGATTGATTTACATGTTAATGGTTATTTTTTCCATAGATTCACTTCTGGGGATTCCTTTACTTTTCTCTTCATCTTCTATATCATCTTCATCTTCATCGCTATGAATTATTCTGGGCCTTATGAGATGTCCTGTGGATCAAAACAACAAAATATCTGTCCAAGCTTAATAACTTTTTTTGCCTAGAGTCTAATTGTAATTAAAATTGTAAATATTTAGAATTACAAAAATGCAATAAAATAATAGTCAAAATTAATTTAGTGAATTTTTGACTAGAAGCTAATAACTGAGAGTTTTGTGTTAAAGTCCCCTTAAATGAAGGATCGGTTATTTCAATAGCAAGGGCGTAGAATTAGCTTGATCAGAGTATCAATAGCCACAGATTATTGAAATATCCCATAATAATAATGCAAATGCTCAGTCAACTGTCATTAATGATTAAAATAAAACAGCAGCAGTCAAGACACAATGTTATTGCATCGCACGCCTCTAGTGTTTGGGCAACCGCATCAAGTACTGTGAGTTGCATAATAATATGATTTTTCTAAGTAACAAGAAAAGTAAGACATCAGCCTACATTAAAAAAATAGTAATAATATTTGAGTTCCTTTAAAAAAAATTAATTAAAAAAAATAGCTGAATTAAAATGAGCGAGGTCTCACTGAATTGATTAGAGACTGCAGACAGAAAGCAGGATGGCTTTGGCTTACATTACTACAAAGCTGGAAGTATTCTCGTTATTCTGAACACATGGAGAAAAGGAAAAAGGTATTATAGTCTCAGTGCACACTGATTTACTGCAGTAATGAGACTAAAAACAGCAAACACACTGCTTTACGCTGTCATTAATCTGTACATGGCATGTAGAGCTCTGCCTCAGGAAGCTCTCATTAGATGACATTATTCTTTATTATTATGACTGATTTTTACAGTAAATGAAGGTTATAGTGTTACGAATCAGTCCAAGGCACTCGAATAAAGTGAAAAAATTAAAAAGCCTTTATTCACATGGCTAAATCTCTAAAAACCTACGTGTTTTGGCAGAAGTCTGCCTTCATCAGGGTAACAGTGATCAGGTGCGTCTAGAGCACAGGTGTCAAACTCAGTTCCTGGAGGGCCGCAGCTCTGCACAGTTTAGCTCCAACCCTAATTAAACACACCTGATCAAACTAATTGAGTCCTTCAGGCTTGTTTGAAACCTACAGGTAAGTGTGTTGGAGCAGGGTTGGAACTAAACTGTGCAGGGCTTCAGCCCTCCAGGAATTGAGTTTGACACCCCTGGTCTAGAGTCTCTTTGGAGTACTAAGGTCACATGACTCATTTAAACATCTCAAATGGCACCCAGATAATTTAACAAGCAAAGTCTACTATCATCATAAATTCGGCATAGATACGCAAACACCCACTTGCATATATGGGAAAAGAGAGAGAGAGGAGAAAATATATATGGAAAATACATATATATATACAAACACATACATCAATGTATAATGACAATCAGTAAAGCATCTATAGAAAAACTCTTTCATTCATTCATTTTCTTATCGGCTTAGCGCCTTTATTAATCCGGGGTCGCCACAGCAGAACGAACCGCCAACCCATCTAGCAACTTTCCACACAGCGGATGCCCCTCTAGCCGCAATCCATCTCTGGGAAACTATAGAAAAACTGTTTTACAAAAAAGAAGAGAAATCTAATTCACCATTTAAACCTGGAAATTTGGTTGCTTTTAATGTATATATCCAAAAAGTCTCTCTCTGTTTTAATCTTAATGTATGTGTTTGTATATATATATGTATTTTCCATATATATTTTTCTCCTCTCTCTCTCTTTTCCCATATATGCAAGTGGGTGTTTGTGTATCTATGCCGAATTTATGATGATAGTAGACTTTGCTTGTTAAATTATCTGAGTGCCATTTGAGATGAAATGAGTCATGTGACCTTAGTACTCAAAAGAGACTCTAGACGCACCTGATCACTGTTACCCTGATGAAGGCAGACTTCTGCCAAAACACATAGGTTTTTAGAGATTTAGCCATGTGAATAAAGGCTTTTTAATTTTTTCACTTTATTCGAGTGCCTTGGACTGATTCTTGTTGCTGTTTTGATGAATCCCTTACCCAAAGAGCACCGACCATACATTTGAGCTTACCCCAGAGCACTTTTTGTTTGTTTTTTCTGAAGGTTATAGTGTTGTTGACTGCAGGGATCAAGCCTCAGTCGGGCAGAAAAAGTAAAGCAAAAGTAATGAAACACATTACTTGCCATATAAAGTAACTTCTTTGGGGAGTAACTCAATATTTCAAAGCATTATTTCCTCACCAACATCAAAAGCAAAGCTACGCCCTTGTCAAATAGGTCTTACCTCTCTTTATTGTGGTTTTCCATCTTCTTTTTGTGCGTATTTCATAAGTACCTGAGCCTGAAACACAACATGCACAATAATTCATTTTGCAGATTTAAAGAAACTTTGATATTGCGTAAATCAGTTTTCTCTTTTTTAAATAAATTACAGATACATACAATAAAAACTTTTATGAATTTCATCATTTAGATCTTCCTTTTCATCTGGATGCTGTTCTCCCTTTTCCTCTTCATCTCTGCTGTTTTTATTCAGTTCTTCCTCTTCCTCGGGCTGTAGTTTTGGTTTTTCCTCTTCATCTCTGCTGTTTTTATTGAGTTCTTCGTCTTCTGGATCTCGTTTTCTTTTCTTTCTCTTTTCATCTGCACTGATCTTTAATTCCTCCGCTGATGATGATGATGATGATGATGGCACAGATTCTGTAATTTCTGTCTTCTGTGCTGTAATATCCGCTGGACTGATTTGAGAACTCATTGATGCGATTGAGTTTTACTCGAAATATCTTAAAAGCACAGTAACACGAACTGACTGGCAGCAGAGGAAGTGACGCAGTAAATCCGCCTGTTGAGCAAAACACATAGAAGGAAAAAAAACACCCCCCACCTGCTGAATTTTCACATTTCCTGGTTTCGCGGTTTCAGGCAGTTTCAAGCTGTAGAGAGCAAGGCAGAGTAGCCTACACAATCATATTTTATAATAATAATAATAATATTTAGCCTACTCAAAATATATTCTAAATAAAATCATTTATTAAACTGTTGACTGATGTATGGCTGCATTTATGTATGTTTAACCGACCCGTTTTGTTGTGGAATTCACGCAGAACTACATGATGCTCTGCAGAAAACTCCACCAACACATTATACACACGTAAAAAACGTTGGGTTATTTATGTAAACGAATAGTTGAGTTAAATTAATTTAAATGCATACGTAATGTTGTTTTTGTGTTATAAAGTTTATTTTAGCTCTAACGCAATACAATTGTTGTTGCTTTTTATCAAATTGCCTCTCCCTGTCTTGTTTTTTATATCCGTTCCACCAGCACTCTTAATTTAATGATACAAACGCACACTTCATAGCTGATCTATAAACGGATAAAAGCACTTTCTGGTAACGCTTTCTTTTACAACCCGCAAAGTACCGCGTAAGTACAGTGAAACTACAGTGTACTTTTCTGTACGTACTGTGTAAGTATAATGAACATATGTGTAGGTATAAGGGAACAAACCATGCTTGTGTAAAAAGGGGGTAACAACCACATATTCATCACTAAAATTACCGCGTAAGTACAGTGAAATAATTTTATTTTATTTATTTTTTTTGTTGAGGAAATGATATGTGAGATATTAGTGGTTAAACCACTTTTTGGCAAAATAACCCAACAAATTAGTTATTTTTGTACCCAAAATTGTTGGGTTAACCTTAACAACTTTGGCTTGGATTAAAATAACCCAACAGCAGGTCGGTACCAAAACAAGCCATCATTGGGTTACTTGATGGGTTATTATTAACCCAACTGTTTTAAGTGAGCACATTTTGAAATAAACCTGGAATACTTTGTTTTTAGACATAGACATGTATAAAACTATGTTGTTGTAATAAATGCATATTGAAGAATGAATTAATCCCATGCACAGAGACTGATGGTAAAGTTTATTTATATGTTAGATATTAGATCATTATTGGTGTATTTACATTTTGTGTAACCGTGGTGATGAAATGCAATGAAATAAAGTCAGAAAACACTCTGCTGTGTTTGAAATCATGTGTACATCCAGCAATCAAGAGTGTGTCAGTTTTGAAGCATTCATCCATTCAATAATATTTTGCATCAAACATTTCGAGGGGAAAACACTTCATGCGTGAAAGACTGAAACTCTAGAATGTGATTCTGCGTGTTTCCTGACAGTTTGGACACGTCCAGGTTTATTTGTCTTGTATTACAGAATCTGGCTCTATCATTACATGTCATTTAATCATGTTTGGGGTGGTCAATTCCTAAAATACAAGCCTGTAGATTTCTCATTAATACTGTGAAATTAGTATTTATAGTACATGTAGTTTAAAAGTGAAATCAATTTCAGCAGATGATGAATGAAATGTTTTTCTCTCACACAGGCTCTCTCTGATCCTCACTCAAACTTGTTTATAAGTCTCTGTGGATTTGTTAAGCAGTTATAACAGTTAATTAAACTAAAACTATAAAACTAAAACAATTTTATTCATTGAAATATAACAAAAACAAAGTTTAATTGATTTACATGTTGATGGTTATTTTGTCCTTAGATGTACTTCAGGCAATTCCTTCAGCTTTATCATCACCATCTGTACAAGCTGTGTATCAAAACAACAAAAGATCTGCCAGAAACTGAATCACCCTAAATTTGGCACCTCTGACTGTAACTGAATGAAATATACATATAACTATATCAAGTAAAATCTCTCTACACTCTTAAAAATGCTGCGTTGTTGTAACTTTTTAATTTCATTTTAATTACATTTTTAAATGCAATGGTTTGTTTGTCCATATTTGATCCATTGTCGGGTTACAACACCAACTTAGCATTTTAAAGCTTGTGTATATGCAGTTGAAGTCAGAATTATTCGCCCCCTGTTTATTTTCATCCCCAATTTCTGTTTAGCAGAGAGCAGACTTCTCCAACACAATATTAATCATAATAGTGTTAGTAACTCATCTCTAATAACTGATTTATTTCCTCTTTGTCATGATGACAGTAAATAATATTAGACTAGATATTCTTCAAGACACTTCTATACAGCTTAAAGTGACATGTAAAGGCTTCACTAGGGTAATCAGGGTAAAGTTAGGGTAATTAGGAAAGTCATTGTATAACAGTGGTTTGTTCTGGAGACTATTGAAAAAAATATATAGCTTAAAGGGGCCAATAATATTGACTTTAAAATGGTGTTTAAAACAATGAAAAACTGCTTTTATTCTAGCCGAAATAAAACAAATCAGACTTTCTCCAGAAGAACAAATATTATCAGACACACTGTGAACATTTCCTCAATCTGTTCAACATCATTTGGGAAATATTTCAAATAGAAAAAAAAAAATGAAAAGAGGGCGAATAATTCTGACTTCAACTGTATATATAAATATATTAAAACTGTGTACAACGTGTCATGATTCTCCTCACAGTTCATGCACCAAATATTAAATTATTAAAACTTACAAATTAACAAATGACTTTCAGCAGGTCATAAATAATCCCAATACCTTGAAACGAGTAATTCCACAGCAGTATAACAGAGGTATATTGTACATTACAGCACTGTATTTTACTGAATGCATTTTGTTCACTCTTGAGGAAGAAACCGAAAGAAGCACTGAATACAGCATCAATCATATAAAAAAGGAAAGATAAACGTGTTAACTAAAGCAAGTCCATAAACAATTTTTACTTGAAATGGGACTAGACTAAAATAATCCATAATTAAACGCACATTTTATTTTTTTACTGTGATGTGTAGGTCAGGGGTGCCCATCCCCGTTTCTGGAGATTTACCTTTCTGCAGAACTAAGTCCCAACCCTGATCAAACAAAACCTAAACCAATGAGTAAAATCTGGAGGAGCGCTTGGTGATTAAAGACAGGTGTGTTGGAGCTGAACTCTGGAGGAGGGCAGATCTCCAGGAACAGGGTTGGGCACATTTCGTATAAGTATATTCACTCTCAAGACTATAAAAAAAACTTTCATTTTTAACATCATCATTGTGATAATATTATGCAATATATATTTAGCAAAGAGGTGTCATTTTTATGAGGATGCATAGATTTTTTTTATGTTTTCTATTATCTTTAGCCCCACACCTTAGTAGAATATCTCTGCATATCAGGTTTACACTCATTCATTCATTCATTCATTCATTCATTCATTCATTCATTCATTCATTCTCTTTCGGCTTACTCCCTTATTCACCAGGGGTCACCACAGCGGAATGAACCGCAAACTTATTCCAGCTTATGTTTTACACAGCGGATGACCTTCCAGCTGCAACCCATCACTGGGAAACACCCATACACACTCATACACTACGGCCAGTGTAGTTGATCAGTTCCCCTATAGCGCATGTGTTTGGACTGTGAGGGAAACCGGAGCACCCGGAGGAAACCCACACCAACACGGGGAGAACATGCAAACTCCACACAGAAACACCAACTGACCCAGCCGAGACTCAAACCAGAGACCTGAGTGCTGTGAGGCAACAGTGCTAACCACTGAGCCACCGTGCCGCTACACTCATTCATAGTGTTTTAAAGTCTCAATGTTTGCCCCTCCACTAATTTTAGCCTCAGTCAGATTTATTTAGATGAGATAAATATCTACTACCTGCTTATTTTAGTATGATAACTATACACAAAGATACATAAAGCTATTAAATATAGCATTCCCCTGTTGACCTTTGACACCTGATTTTCTTATTTTAGTTTATATATGACTTTATAGGTATTTTAGCAATATTTTACCTCATATTTATAAACTATTATGCTTGTTTTGTTGTATTTCTGTACAGCACTTTGGGACACTTCTGTGTTTTTAATGTGCTCTATAAATTAAGTTTGAACTGAATTTTCTCAGTATTGTGCAGCTCTAATAACGCATGATAGTGAATTTTATGGCAGTGAGAATTTAATTGATATTTATAGCAGGATCATGTGAGGCTGAGCCACAGACATACATCAATTCTGCTGAGGTTTCTGCATCATAACCACAAGCTCCATAGACTCCCTCCTGGAGATGTCTTTAGGGTCATCATCATCATCATCATCACCCCCATCATCATCATATGGAAAATATCCTGTGAGAGGAATAGTGTAACACAACAACAAAAGATCAGTCAGAAGCAGAACATTTCCTATATTTCATACTTATACCAGCATCATAATAAAGTTTCATTCAAAGAAAACAAACACCAGAAAACAAATCATGAAGCTCATCAAGCAGCAAAAATACACAGGAGTGGTTCACAAATGTGGAATAAAAATAGATTTGATTTAAAACCAAGTGAGATACAGACCTTCATACCGATGGTCTGCAGAGGACATTGGTCCACAGCTCCCAGTAAAGATAGGAATTTCTGAAATGATGATTCAGTCAGTTGAGTCAGGACTATAAAGAGATTTATACAATAATTTAAAATATGAGCAGGATCTATACCTCCACGCCGAAAGCCTCTAATAACAGAGCCATGTTGAATGTTATAGGAGCCGAGTGTGCGATTTCTCTTCAGCGTATAACATTCATAGACCAGAATGGTGTTTTCATCTGTCAAAGAAATAACAGCAAGTCAACTTTACAACCAGCTGTAACCCTAATGGATTTGAAATGACAGACGAATGACAAATACTGACACGATCTAATATCATTTAAACAGAGTAAGCAAGCACACTTATACAGGAGAGTGGCTGTTTTCACAGTAGTGAAACCTCCAGGTTTGTTGCTGAGATGATTTTATTCATGAAAGCAGATTTGTAATTACTAATATACAGTGATTCTCAAAAAAGAAATAGAGTATGCTGCAGTACAGTAATGGAAATTATATATTTTATGGGTGGTGGAATACTTGCACTTTTCTTTTTACTGGGCTAGTTTTTATTCGCCATTATGGTGGTTTTATTGTGAAACCCTGGCAACCCTGTGAGTGACATGTTGATGGTGTTATCAGGAATCGCCCCCTATACCCTTGAATAGTGCACTAATTGAAGGAGAAGCAGGACTGACTTGGGATACACTTTTGAGGTTGGGAAATTTCCTTCTCCAGCCATTGTTTGGTAAATGAACTATCACTGGCTGAACGTTTGGCAAATGAATCAATATAAAGAGTTTGACTCTTTAAAGCAGGGGTCACCAATCTCTGTCCTGGAGGTCCGGTACCCTGCAGGGTTCGGCTTCAACTTGCCTCAACACACCTGCCGGGATGTTTTAAGTATCTAAGACTTTGATTAGCTTGTTCAGGTGTGTTTGATTTGGGTTGGAGCAAAACTCAGCAGGACACCGGCCTTCCAGGAACAAGTATGGTGACCCCTGCTTTAAAGTATGCCAACCACTTTCTTTTCTGATTCTGCTAGGCTGTTAGATGTTAGTGAAGAGGTTAGTAAGGGCTTGCTTTGCTTTGGGCTTTGCTGTGGATTGTATTGAAAAAAGAGGATTTAGATCCTTAGGCTGGGCCTGAAAAAATATTTTTTTGTGCGTCCCAATTCGCATACTATCCATACTAAATAGTATTTGAAAATAGAATTAGTAAAAAAGCTATCAAAAGATTTACTATTTTCAGTAAAAACTCGAAGTGTAAAAGCGCTAATATTGCCCACAATACATTGCATGCTAGACGTAAAATTTATTGAAACTACAAACAGGTGAAAAAAGATTAAACAAACTACAAACATGGCGGATAAGCAAGACCAGCTGTCAGGTAGAGAGGCTTTAGTAAAGTTGTTTGTATGACTGTTGGTTGGTTAATCAATATCAAGCCCACTGGAACATGGTTAAACCACATTGTCTGTGTTATAATTCATCTGCAACAACAATGAGAACATCTATAAAGACGTGTTTGGTCATTAACTTCCGAAAAAATAAAAAACTGCTTTTGTAATGTAATGTAATGAAGGGGGGTCTCTCCACACCACCAGCAGTGTGCAGCTCCACTTGGATGATGCTCGGGCAGCCACAGAACAACAGCGCCAGGGCTTCACCACATATAGGTGGAGTGGAGAGACAGTGATTGAGCCAATTCAGTGGATGGGGATAATTCTGAGGCCATGATGGGTAAGGGCTGATGGAGGGGCTTTAGCCAGGACACCAGGGTTACACCCCACCTTTTTAAGAGAAGTGCCATGGGGTTATTAATGAGCACAGAGAGTCAAGATCTCAGTTTAACGTCTCATCCGAAAGCTTTTATTCTAGCCGATATACTGGGTCGGCTGTAATTGCTAGTTTTGAATATTTGCATTTTAACATTTCCACAGCGTCACAATATCTGACAGAAACACAGACTTACACTCGTCTTCTGGGATGAGTTTTCTCTTCAGGTCTTTAACTCTGGTGTTCCTGAACTCCTCCTCTGTGTTCGCCACAGTCACTGTCAGCCGTGCTCGGCCTTCATGAACCTTATATACATACTGGATCTGGAAGCTCATTCTGAATAAAGAATTAATTAATTATCGTAAAACTCAGACCTGAATTCACCCCTTCAGAAACAAAGCCATTCGTCACCCAAGTCAAAATATGCATTTGTGTCGAGCTCTAATAGAAACATCACACAATACAATACAAATTTATATACTGTATATACAGTTGAAGTCAGAATTTTTCGCCCCACTTTGATTTTTTATTTTTTCAATATTTCTCAAATGATGTTGAACAGATTCAGGAGTTGTTCACAGTATTTCCTCTAATATTTGTTCTTCTGGAGAAACTCTTATTTGTTTTATTTGGGCTAGTAATTCTGATTTTAACTGTATATCAGCTGGAAGGGCATCTGCTGTGAAAAGAAATGCTGGATAAGTTGTCGGTTCATTCCGCTGTGGCGACCCCAGATTAATAAAGGGACTAAGCTGAAAAGAAAATGAATAAATGATAAAGTATGGTGAATATGGTAACACTACTTTGATGGTCCATTTGAGTATTAGTAGACTGCTAAATATCTGCTGACATTGCTGCTAAGCCTACACTTTACTGACTATAAGAAACTTTGCAAGTACATGTCAACTTACACTAACTCTAATCCTAACCCAACCATAACCCCAACCTAACAGTCTACTTATAATCTAACGAGAATTAGTTAGCATGTTTGCAGTCAGTGTAACTTAAGTTCAACCAACAGACCATCAGAATAAAGGGTGACTGTAAATATAGACATTTATATGACTAATACTTATAATAGTCTCAAATTATCAAATTCAGGCATGTCCAAAAAACAGTTTAAGGTGTGGCGTGTCACCTCTGCTATAATACATCAGCTAAAGCGCTTCATGTGAGGCGAAACCGAAACAAGTTTTGTTTTCTTCCTGTTTGAACTTGTTCAGGATTGTTTGTTTTGTATTAGGCTACAGAATCTGGCACGATCTTTACACTCCTTTAATAAAATCATATTTACATTAGCTATAGCCTTAAGAAGACTTTCTGTTAAATAAGCCAATTCTTATCAAGTAACGACTTTATTCATGCAGTTTAAATCAGCTTCAGCAGATGAAGAGTGAAGTGTTTTGCTTTCATGACTGGCAGAAACTGAATCAGTGTTCACACTAACACAGTGGACCACTACACATTTACTGAGGGGTGTGCAGGTTACATCACATCCCAACCCAAATTTCTTCTTAATTTCATTTTGCTCACTAAATGATTAAAGCACGTAGACATGCCTTGCTTCTGTACTTTTTGTACATTTGTGAAAACAAAATGATAGATATGGGAGTCCTAAAGGGCGAAACTTAATGCAATCACTTCTCACATGCATGGTGTAAGGTCAGTCAATGCATGAACAACTGACTGAGACTGCTATTACACCGCTCACTAAGTGAAATAAAGAAGACTGTAAAATGTTTAGTGTAAAAAATAAACAGAGACAACCTGCCTGAAATGTTCTATTTCATCAAAATGTTATAAGCAAACCTTTTTGTAAGTAAATTGAAATAGTTTTGAGCAAATATAACCTGATGTATCATTTAAAAAACATCTATACGGTGAAAAAAAAGATCTTAATACAAAGATTAATAAACATCTCAGTTAAAACAAAATGTGAATATTCCGACAATTTTTTATTGTGTCCGTTTGGGTTAAGAATCATTATAATCAAGTATATAAAATTTATATTGGGGAAATGATTAATAATAAATAAAGAACATTTTTCAGATTCTTCTTATAACTTTTGAATGCATGTATGATTTAACAGTTTATTTAGATAAAAATGTAAAAAATCTAAAATTTATAATAATTATTTTTAATCTAAATGTTATTCTCTATGTTATCTGAAATATTTTGAGGACTGTACTTACATAAACAAACATTTTGTGTGATCCCTCTTTTGGCAAAATAATGAATTATTTTTTAATAATAATAATAATAATAAATAAAAGAAAAATTTTCAGATTCTTCTTATAACTTTTGAATGCATGTATGATTTAACAGTTTATTTTGATAAAAAATGTTAAACAGTTCCATCTACATGAACACTTTACACTTATCTGTGTGACTGCATGTTATTGTGTTAAATGATTTAAAAATTAAAACGTGTGTCAACTAATGCTACTCATAGTAACAAAAAAATAATAATAATACAATATTATACTCGTACACAATGCAAAATAAGCATTTATATATATATATATATTGTATTTGAAACTTTTAATAAGGATAATTTTAAAAAAGTAGTTTTGGTGCCGCATATACTGTATAAACCCTTTTTGCGCCGCTGCACGAACATGTTTATAATTCAGTGTGAGCTTGTTATACAGTGCATACACTGGGTTATTACAGTTTACTAAACTACAACTATAAAACTAAAATCATTTTGTTTATCGACATATGTTAGTGGGTGCGAGTATGAATTGATTTACATCTTCATGTCTTTTCCACCCTCAGCTTTACTGATGGTGATTCCTGTGGCACCTGTAAGGCAAGGCACACACACACACACACACACACACACACAGATCTGTCAGAAGTAATTTTTATTCACTGTCTATATATATATATATATATATATATATATATATATATATATATATATATATATATATATATATATATGTAATGGAAATAAGGCATTTTAAGTATTTTTGAATACTGTATGATATTTATTTACACAGTCATAATTATAAAATTATTAGTAATAAATAGTAACAGCAATACCAGAATGGGAAAAATAGCATTTAATCAAAATAACCCAATGCGTTGGGTTAAATCATATAACCCAATGTGCTATAATACCCTATAGTTGGGTTATATGATGGGGTGTTTCTAACCCAGCTATTTTTACAGAGTATAGTAGTATTCAGAGTATGAAAGTGTTGTTATAATTGTGAATATGTGACGTCTAAAAACAGTAAATAAAGGATTTTGTAGACTAAAGACAGTTACTGTCATCTTGAAGGCTCAGTAAAGATGTCTGAAATGATGAATGGATTATTTAATTGGCCTACCTGTCTCCTCTGCTGCTGCTGATGAAGATGATGATGATGGCACGGCTTCATTTGTTTCTGTTTTTTGTGCTGGACAGATGTGAGCACCCATGTATGAGCTTAAGCTTTTCCCGAATTAGATCACTTCCCTTAAACTCACTTGCGACATGAACTGGCTGGAAGTATGTGACGCTACACCCGCCCACTGTTTGGCTTTCACACCCATACATGCTAATTTATTCATCTCTCCTGAATTGTATTGCGCTGTGTAGTTTATTAAACACTTTTGTTGTCAAGTGCAGCATATTCGTGTTGTCCTTTTAACTGTGTTCACTTTAAATAGTCTTAAAACATCACAACTCCTCTCACAGAAGCGTCTGAGGGGTTTAGGCTGCTGCTAATGAGCATAAACATGAACACATCATTTACTGGGTTAAATCTGTTACTGATGGGGAAATCAGCGCTGTTTATCCATCGAGAAAACTACATTTACTTCATATTTTTGTAATATTATTTTGCAGCAGGGTGGTGGCACAGTGGGTAGCACGGTCACCTCACAGCAAGAAGGTTGTTGGTTTGAGTCTCGGCTGGGTCAGTTGCTGTTTCTGTGTGGAGTTTGCATGTTCTCCCCGTGTTGGTGTGGGTTTCCTCCGGGTGCTCCGGTTTCCCCCACAGTCCAAACACATGCGCTATAGGGGAACTGATCAACTACACTGGCTGTATTATACTGTATGTGAGTGGGTGCAAGAGTGTGTATGGGTGTTTCCCAGTACTGGGTTGCGGCTGGAAGGGCATGCGCTGTGTAAAACATATGCTGGAATAGTTGGCGGTTCACTCCACTGTGAAAACCCCAGATTAATAAAGCCAGTTGGTTTTTATTTGTTTATTTTCTTATTTTATATGAACTTTTTGTGTCGCAGGGTTTATCTAAACGAACTTTGTTATTGTATAATTAAATAATTCACTTTATAACGTTATGCACATTTTGTCAGTTTCAGCACTGATAAACTTCCTGTGAAAGATTAATGTGACTATTTGCCATTTCAAAGGTTTCTTTTACAGCATCGATAGTGTAATTTAATTAAATTACAGTCGGTTAAATCAGGATTATTTTAGTTGTTAAGGACCCTACAGAAAAAAACTGCTTAAACCTGCCTAGGCTGGTTGGTGTGTTTTAGCTGGTCGACCAGGCTGGTTTTAGCCATTTCCAGGCTGGTTTCCAGCCAAAATGACCAGCTAAAACCAGCTTAGCCAGGCTCCAGCCAAAACCAGCTATGTCCAGCTTAAACCAGGCTGGTTACGCTGGATTTAGCTGGTCATTTTCCAGCCTGACCAGCTAAGACCAGGCTGGAAATGGCTGGAAACCAGTCTGGAAATGGCTAAAACCCCTCTAAAACCAGCCTGGTTAACCAACTAAAACCAGCCAACCATCCTAGGCAGGTTTAAGCTGGAATTCAGCAGGGGAGTAAACGAAATAAAAGCACACGCAAGCACTTAAACACTTACTGTGAGTAGCACGAGGCAGTTACTGCAGAGCTTTATGTCCGGTAAGTGACCTATTTTATATTTGACATTAAACCAGATATTAAACGCAGTGAGTTGACATTGGACGTTGGCGTGGCTGTTTCCGAAGTGCCAAACTGGTTTCTTCAAAATTATAATAACAACACGTTTATCCAGCAGGGGGCGCCATTGATTCGCTGACTCTCATTAACCGCAATGAGCTGAAGAAGAGCTGCATCATCATCATCATTATCATCATCACGTGCTTCACACTGATCACGGTAAGTTAATTAATTAATACATAATTTATTAAAACTGTTCACATCTGATCACAACACTGACGAGGTACAGACAAAAATAATTCAGCTGCTGCAGAAACCTAATCGTCTGTCAATGATTATATAATTACACGTCATAACATAAATGTACGCTGAACTGATGTATATTAATGATATTTAAATGTGATATTTAAATATATAATTCATCACTATCAGTCTGTAGAGTGTTACAGTTTACCTTAAATTCACCATAGTAATAGAATAATGCCTGATGAGTAATAACTGACATGAATAAGTGTGAAGGTTATTAATCTTCATAACAGCATTATTAAAGATGATTTGAGGATAATGAATAAAGAAAAGTGTATTTCTCTGCTGTAGATCGAGCTGAGAGCAGAAAACATCAGTGAGTATTGATATGATGAATCAGTATGTGAATTATGAGTGAAATATGATTAATAATGATGACTGTGACTGAGTTTCAGTGAAGAACAACAAGCAGATCCTCCAGAGAAACCCTGCAGTAAGAACAAACACTGCTGGACACTCATTTCTACACACATTTCTACAGCTATTACACCTTCTACACTCATTTCAACAATTCTGTTCTCACTTCTACAGCAGTTCTACATTTCTAAACTCATTTATACACTTAATTACTGTCATTTCTACCGTCCTACACACATTTCTGTAATCATTATTGCAGTAATGTCTACACTCATTTCAGCAATCAATTCAGTTCTCATTTCTGCAGTTCTGCACTCAATTCTACAGTAATCTCTACAATATTTGTACAGTCTTACACACATTTCTACAATCATTTACACAGTAACTTCACTCATTTCAACAGTCCTGTACTCAAATTTACATTTCTAAAGTCACTTCTCCATTAAATTCTACAGCAACTTCTACAATAATTTTCCATGTCTAAAGTCATTTCTACAGACATGCCCACTGTAAATTCTTCATTTCTACTGTAATTTTTCTTTTTCTAAAGTGTTTTTAGTAATTTCTCCATTTCTACACTTTTCTACAGTAACTTTACCGTCATTTCTATAGTAATTTCCACTCTCCACCTTTCCTACAATCATTTCTGCATTCTTTCAATCATTTCTACAATTATTTATATGGTTTTTCTCAATTATTTCTCAATTTCTAAAATATTTTGTTGTCATTTGTACAATAATTTCTACATTTACACTTCTTCATTTATACTGTCACTATAATCATTTCTCCATTTCTACAGTAATTTCCACAGTCATTCCTACAATTATATCTGAATTTTTAAATCCATTTCTACAGTCATTTCTACAATTACTAATGTAGTAATTTCTTAATATCAACATTTCTACAGTAGTTTCTTTATTTCTACTGTCATTTCTCCATGTCTAAAGTAATTTCTACAGACATTTCTACTGTAATGTCTCCATTTCTACAGTGATTTCTTCATTTTTACTGTAATTTCTCCATTTGTAAAGTTTTTTTTTTGTAATTTCTCCATTTCTATACTCATTTCCACAATAACTTTACAGTAATGTCTATAGTAATTTCTACTGTCCTTTCCACTGTCTTTCCTACAATCATTTCTGCATTTTTCCAGTCACTTCTACAATTATTTATACGGTATTTCTACATTATTTCTTAATTTCTAAAATAATTTCTTGTCATTTCTACAATAATTTCTACATTTGTATTTCTTTATATATACTATCACTTCTTAAATCATTTGTCCATTTCCACAGTAATTTCTACAATGATTTCTGCATTTCTAAAGCCATTTCTACACGTATACTTAATTTCTTTATTTATACAATAATTTCTATTGTAATTTTAAAAATTTTACAATAATAATTTAATTTTTATAGTAATTTATATAATATAATATATATATATTTTAAATGTTTATATTAATTTCAACATTTCTACAATAATTATTTTTTACAGTAATTTATACTATATATATATATATATATATATATATATATATATATATATATATATATATATATATATATATATATAATTTCTATAGTAATTTCGACATTTCTACAATTATTAAATTTTTACAGTAAGTTATACAATATAATATATATATATTTATTTCTATAGTAATTTCTACTGTCCACAGGAATTTCTCAACTTTTAAAGCAATTTCTACAATAATTTCTAGTAATTTCCAGTTTAAATCGTACACAAGCACCTACACATGTTTATTATTTGCTTGATAGTTTATAGTTTTAATTGATCAATTAAATGGTATTTTTTATAATAAATGTACACTAGCCTGTGGGATGGAATATGAGGCCAAAATACAAAAATCTAGAATACAGGTGTGTTTGAGTGTGTGATATTGATCTTTGTGTGTGTTGTTGTGTTGTTGTTCAGGAACCGTGTCGGAGTGTGCGTTTAGTGTTCAGACGACACACACGACTGAATTATAGAGGAGATCACGGTGACAGAACACAGCATCAGCAAAGGGTAAAGCTGACACACACACACACACACACACACAAACACACACACACAAACACACACTATATATTGATTATTACTATGTGTGTTTGTGTGTTTGTTTGTCTATTCCAGCAGGGGGCGCTGTGTTTTTCCAGCTCTCGCCCAGCAGGACTGATGCAGATCAGGTGAACATGACAGTTTAATTAACCTTTATATATATATATATATATATATATATATATATATATATATATATATATATATATATATATATATATATATATATAACCTTTATTTTACCAGGAAAACCTTTTCAAGAGTGTCCTGGGTAAAATAAATTTATATAAAATACAATTAAATTAACAAACTATATAATTTTACTCTCATTGTGGTAAGAACAAAACCTGCTAAACTGGCACTCTTAATTAAGTATTTTATTGAATAAGTATTTTATTTGATTTCAATTATTAATTTTTAATAGTTTAATAGTTAATGATAATAACTCTTTGGCCTTTACCTGCTAAAAGCACACAATCAACACACAGAAACATCACTTATAAACAATATATACACTACAAACTTAATAAAAACACTAAAATAATTAATAAGTGTTGTATATAAAGTGTTATCTTTTAGTATAATTACGGAATATTAGCAATAAATATAATAATAAATATGTTAATATATCTCCTTATACTTGTGTTCTGTTATATAACTTTATTAAATATTAATGTTCGGTTATTATTGTAGATGAATGAAGTAAATGTAGATGAATGATGCTGTGTTTTATGTTCAGGGCTGGTTTGGGTTTTCGGGCTCATCCTATGTTTAGACCTGATGAAGACGCTCTGCTGCAGGCCATCAGGAGCTTACACCACCGGTCAGACACACACACACACACACACACACACACACATACACTTATACACACACAACCTACTATAGAATACAATTCCCAGTACTGGGTTGCAGCTGTAAGGGCATCCGCTGTGTAAAACATATGCTGGAATAGTGAGTGGTTCATTCACCTGTGACGAGAATGAATGTGTATGGGTGTTTCCCAGTACTGGGTTGCAGCTGTAAGGGCATCCGCTGTGTAAAACATATGCTGGAATAGTGAGTGGTTCATTCACCTGTGACGAGAATGAATGTGTATGGGTGTTTCCCAGTACTGGGTTGCAGCTGTAAGGGCATCCGCTGTGTAAAACATATGCTGGAATAGTCAGTGGTTCATTCAGCTGTGGCGAGAATGAACTAGTATGGGTGTTACCCAGTACCGGGTTGCAGCTGTATGGGCATCCGCTGTGTAAAACATATGCTGGAATAGTCAGCGGTTCATTCAGCTGTGGCGAGAATGAATGTGTACGGGTGTTTTCCAGTACTGGGTTGCAGCTGTAAGGGCATCCGCTGTGTAAAACATATGCTGGAATAGTCAGCGGTTCATTCAGCTG
Organism: Danio rerio; assembly: GCF_052040795.2. Lineage (NCBI taxonomy): Eukaryota > Metazoa > Chordata > Actinopteri > Cypriniformes > Danionidae > Danio > Danio rerio. The sequence goes on from NC_141045.1 coordinate 689,836, forward strand.
TGGCTAGAATGAATGTGTACGGGTGTTTCCCAGTACTGGGTTGCAGCTGTGAGGGCATCCGCTGTGTAAAACATATGCTGGAATAGTCAGCGGTTCATTCAGCTGTGGCGACCCCTGATGAATAAAGGATTAGCCAAAGGAAATTAAATCAATGAATGAATGAATCAATTCCAGCTGAAGGAAGATGAAGAACAAATGTCTGAAGTGAAAGTTAAACCCTGCTGTTGTGTTGTGTGTTCAGGCCTGAAGGAGGCGCCAGCACACACCAGACTCACCGCTTCACCAGCAGCAGAAAGAAAATCACCCAGAGTGGGTCAACATTACCCAGAGCTCAGAGTAACCCTCAGCGCTTCACTATTAACACTAGCGGATCAACACGTCTGTTCAACACCAGCAGCTCAACGCTAACCAGACCAGCACAGGCTAGCACAGGTCAGAGCTAAACACTGCACATTCACACTCTATACTCACATGCTAACAACTAACATGCTAATAACATGCTAGCTAAATCAAAAACATTCATTATTTGTTAAAATATGCTAACATTCAAGCATTGCGTTAACACATGCTAACAGCTTAACTGACAAAGCACGCTGACATGTTTAAATAGCAGAAAACATGCTAAAAACATGTTAAAACATTGGTAAAACATGCTTGAAACACGTTAAACATACTAACTTTTTAAAACATGCTAGAACTTTTGTACTACTAGCAACTCAATACAGACCAGGTCAGATCTAAACACTAATCACAATCTATACTCACAAGATGTTAAAACATGCTAATTACATGTTTTAACATGCTAACAGCTTTCCAAACTATACTTTTTAAAAACTATACTAACTTTTCAAAACATGCTAGCAACATGTTCAGAAATGCCATTAAATTGCTAAAACATGCTAACAACATGTTAAAGCATGACAACAACATACTAGCAACTTGGATGCTAAAAACATCTTCGAACATGTTGCAAAAACATGCTAGCTACATATTAAAACATACTTGTTAAAACATGTTAGTAACTTTTAAAAACGTAAATGTGCAAATTTATTAAACATGCTAGTTACTCATTCAAATATGCTATCATGTTTCAACATTGTGTTAAAATGTGCTTTGCTAAAAACAGCTTGCTAAAGCATACTTGACACAAGATGTTAACCACATGTTCATACATACTAAAAGTTGTGCAACAATGTTAACATGTTAAAACATGCTAAAAACATACTAGCGACTTCCATGTTAAAAACATGTTCAAACATGCTAAAAGTTGAGAAACAATGTTAACAAGATGGTAAAACATGTTATCAACATACTAGCAACCTGGAATGCTAAAAACATGTTCAAACATGTTAAAAATTGTGAAAAACATGCTAGCATGCTACATGGTACTCTTGGTAAAAACCAACATACCAAAAATACAAGCATAAATACAAAGTTAGAGCATACTAATAACTTGTTAAAACATGCTAGAAACTTTGTAAAACTTAAATACGATGTAAATTCATTAATCGTGTTAGATACTTATTCAAATATGCTAACATACCAGCAACATGTTGAAACAATGCTAACAGCTCGCTAAAGCATACTTGACAAAACATGCTAAAAATTACACAACAATGTTAACAAGATGTGAAAACATGATCACAATATACTAGCAACACGCTTACATATGACAACGTACTCAAACATCCTAAATAAAACAGGCATGCTTAAAACATGTTAAAAACTTACTAAAGCATATTAAAAACATGTTTAAACATGCAAACTTGTTAAAACATGTTAGCAACTTTGTAAAACGTAAACGTGTAAATTAATAAAACATGTTAGTTTCTTATTCAAATATGCTATCATGTTTCAACATTGTGTTAAAGTGTGCTAACAGCTTGCTAAAGCGTACTTGGCAAAACATGCTAACCACATGTTCATACGTGCTAAAAATCGTGCAACAATGTTAACATATTAAAACATGCTAACAACATATTAGCAACTTGCATGCTAAAACATGTTCAAACATGCTTTAATTGGGAACAATGTTAACAAGATGGTAAAACATGCTAACAACATACTAGCAACCTGCAATGCTAAAAACATGTTCAAACATGCTAAAAATTGCGAAAACATGCTAGCATGCTACTAGCATCTTGCTAAAAACCAACATGCCAAAAATACAAGCATAAATACAAAGTTAAAGCATACTCATAACTTGTTGAAACACGCTAGAAACTTTGTAAAATTTAAATATGGTGTAAATTCATCATTCATGTTAGATACTTGTCAAAATATGCTAACATACCAGCAACATGTTGAAACATGCTAACAGCTCGCTAAAGCATACTTGACAAAACATGCTAAAAATTAGTTAAAATTAACAAGATGTCAAAACATGATAACAACACACTAGCAACACGCTAAAATATAACAACATGCTAAAACATCTTAATTAAAACATGTTAAAAACTTACTAAAGCATACTGAAAACATGTTTAAACATGCAAACTTGTTAAAACATGTTAGCAACTTTGTAAAACGTAAACGTGTTAATTAATAAAACATGCTAGTTTCTTGTTCAAGTATGCTATCATGTTTCAGCATTGTGTTAAAATGTGCTAACAGCTTGCTAAAGCGTACATACAAGCAACATGCTAAAATATAACAACATGCTGAAACATCCTGAATAAAACAGGCATGCTTAAAACGTCATTATCTTACTTAAGCATACTAGAAAGATGTTAAAACATACAAACCTTTTAAAGCATGTTAGCGACTTTGTAAAACACACTAAAAACTTTGTAAACATGCACACATGCTAGAAACATGCTAAAGCATACCAGCGACTTTACAAAACATTTTGACAAATTGTCACCATTATAGCAGCTTGTTTAAATGTTACGCATTGCTTCAATTGGCTAGCAATGTAAATAAAAACATGCTAGCAATCTTAAAACATGTTGATTACACTGCAAATAATGCTTTTCTAGTCCAAATAAGTAAAAACTCTTCATTTGTCATCATCAGTCCGCATTTTCTAGACAAGCGCCAACTACTGTCTTGATATTTGATATTTGGACTAAAAACAAGCCAAAAACTGTAACACAATAATCATCAGTGACGTTAAACAAAACCAATCAAGAACTCTTTTACGATGTGCATTAAAGCTGTATTTATCAGCGTTCAGTAGCTGAGTTTAGCCGGAGTTTGTGTTTAATAATCCGCCCTGTTCAAGGCTCTTTCTTCCGCCTGTGAAAGTCTTTAAAGTCTTTATTTATGTGGTGTTAAGAGGCGGCTTCACTACAGGCCTGTGTTTTGTAGCCGTCGTCACTCATACGGCCAGAATGTGTCGCCTCGTTTTACACACACAATAAAAGCTGAAACACACAGAGGCCATTCTGCAGAACCAGACGCTCATTAACACACACACACACACACACACACACACATGCAGGAGAAGTGCTGGACATACATTATTTACTTTATTATTTAATTTATTCACCCTCATGAATATTTATTTCCCCAATTTCTGTTAAACAGAGAGCAGATTACCTCAACACATTTCTGCTCATAACAGTGTTAATAACTCATCTCTAATAACTGATTTATTTTCTCTTTGTCATGATGACAGCACATAATATTAGACTAGATATTCTTCAAGACACTTCTATACAGCTTAAAGTGACATGTAAAGGCTTCACTAGGGTAATTAGGGTAAAGTTAGGGTAATTAGGCAAGTCATTGTATAACAGTGGTTTGTTCTGGAGACAATCCAACACTAATATTGCTGAAGGGGCCAATAATATTGACCTTAAAAAGAGTTTAAAACAATTAAGAACTGCTTTTATTCTAGCCCAAATAAAACAAATCAGACTTTCTCCAGAAGAACAAATATTAGAGGAAACACTGAGAACATTTCCTCAATCTGTTTAACATCATCTGGGAAATATTGGACAAAGAAAATTCACAAGAGGGCGAATAATTTTGACTTCAAATCTCTTTTATTAGGGGTTTAAACACAGTTTTTAAGACTTTGCTCCATTCTGCGCACAATAACTCCATTATTAATGTTTAATTTGGTACTGTGAAAAATTGTGTTACTTAAAAAATAAGTTGGTCACTTTAATATTACATTAATAGTGCAAAATAATTCTAATCTTTTAAAAAACAAATTCTAATTCTAATTCTAATTATTCTTTCCAACCAGGTTTAATAAACGCCCTGTCCTCCATTATTCAGAGAAGCAATCTAAACAGTCTTTCTCTCTCAGTTCCTCTTCATTTAGTGAAGAGGCGGATTTAGGCATGGGCAATATGGCGATTGCCCAGGGCGGCATCTTGCTGGGGTCAGGTTGCACGGGGAGACGAAAAAAAAAACGTCCCCAAGTAAAAGCTTTGAGATATGATTCACTTTATGCAAGTGTATTAATTTCGAGCAATAATCTCAGAATAAAGACGTTAGGGGTCGTTCACATTTGGCATTTTTTGCATGCACAAATTTGTTATTCTCGATGTGCAACCGAAACAACACTGGTGAAAGCAAACTGACGCATGCATGCAGTAAACCATTCCCGCGCACCTCACATGCGCTCCTGTCTGAATCCTGGCTGTTTGCATGCTCGCTGATAAAATATGCACCGCTTTTGCACCGTGAAACTGGAGTAACAGCCTTTTGTTCAGTGGTGTCAGTACGCAGCGAGTTTTGCAAGTCGACAAAACTAAAGTTTATGTAATATGAAGATGATGATGATGATGATGATGTTACATTCACTAAGCATGGCTATAAAGCAGAAAGAAGGGATAATGAGTCAGGGAGCAAAGACTTCATTACATTAATTTTCAGCCATGAGTTGGGTATAAACAACAGATAATTCTATAAAACAGTGTGTGTATATATATTTTAATTCTATAGATTTGTCATAATATTCATGCAAAAGTTTGCCTACAGGATCTTAGGGGATCACTCCAGTTGTTACGTTGTTTTCCAGTATCATCCAGGATTGATTTCTGTTATTTATTTATTTTAGAATAATAATTGTATAATAATGTTATTAATAATAAATATAAATAACTTGTTATATTTACTGTAAAATTAATATAAAAATATAAGGGGGGGGGGGGTGCCATTTAACCTAGAACTGTCACTGATTCAGTGTAATTACAGCATAAATCAGCAACAGATATAATCACCATGCTTTAGTTGTACCTTTGAGCTGTCTGGATGCAACTGGAAACCGCTGGAATCTGAATGAACTTGGTTGCTCAGGATGTTTGTTGTTTGTGGACGAGTGAGAGCCTGTAGAAACAGAGCGCAAGCATAAACACACTCAGAGTTATTCAGGAGTTGCTCAACACACTTCTCTGAGATATCCAGCACATTTACAACCATGATGGTGTTTGAGAACTGCGTTACACAGGGACTGCTCTGCTCTGGTCTGCTTGAGTTTCTGTCAGAGCTGTTTATTCTCTGTTCTCTGGCTGTAGAGAGACAGCAGTCCTGCAGTGAAGCGTCTGAAGAAGCTCCTACACACATTTCTGCTTCAGCCAGCAAGGTATACTTCAAGTCCGGTTTAATATCATAATAAGCCCAATGAGCAATTATTGGTGCAGCATAGTCTAAAAACACACAGCATAGTTAAATCTCACAGATTTACAGAGGAAAAGACCCTCTATATCTATTGCTTCTTAATTTTAGGCATGCAAAACATCTAGAAGATCATTTAAAGTCAGTAAACAATAGACGAGAACAGTCTACAAGTGTAGGCACACAAATTCAGTAGGCTACTCTGCTTAATGACAATACCATTCACTAACTTCACATGTGTTTCCCCTACATTGCCAAACCAACAGCATATAGAAGAGCAAGACAGATTCAACATATGATTTATAAAACAATTTCATAAAAAGTGTATTACTTTACTTCTGTTACACACACAAAACACTGTGTAGTGCAGCCCAGAGTCATTCATGCATTCATTTTCCTTCAGCTTAGTCCCTTATTTATCAGGAATCACCACAGCGGAATGAACCGCCAACTATTCCAGCATGTTTTACACAGCAGATGCCCTTCCAGCTGCAACCCAGTACTGAGAAACACCCATACACACTCATTCTCTCTCACACACACACACACACACTACGACCAATTTAGTTAATTCCCCTGTAGGGATGACATGGTCACCTTACAGCACTCAGGTCACTGGTTCGAGTCCCGGCTGGGTCAGTCGGCGTTTCATACGCTATACAGTAGATAAATTGAATAAGCTAAAATTGGCCGTAGTGTATGGGTGTTTTCCAGTGGTGAGTTGCAGCTGGAAGGGCATTCGCTGCGTAAAACATATGCTGGAATAGTTGGTGGTTCATTCTGCTGTGGCGACCCCTGATTAATAAAGGGACTCAGCCAAAAAAAAAAAAAGAATGAATTCCCCCTATAGTGCATGTGTTTGGATCACCCAGAGAAAACCCACGCCAACACAGGGAGAACATGCAAACTCCACACAGAAATAACAACTGACCCAGACAGACTTGAACCAGTGGCCTTCTTCCTGTAAGGGAGCTGAGATCTGTTCCTCTCTGAGGCTTATATCTACAGTGTTGTCAGAGCACATCTCCTGTTTTGCAGATCTTCTTTTCTGATCAGGATGAGATTCCAGGTTTGGGTGATGAAGAGGAGGCTCTGACACCATCACAGACCATCAGACGCAGAGCTCAGGAGATGGAGGAGGTGCGTCCGCAACACTGCATGCTTTCATTTCAGAGGCGTCGAGATGCAACTGAAACTAAACATGTCAGACCCTGTGTGGAATTTGTTTCAAACCTTTATTAGTTTCTTTCATCCATTAAACACAAAGGAAGATATTTTAAAGAATGTTGGAAACCGGTAACCATGGAAGTCAATGGTTACAGGTTTTCAACATTTTTCAAAATATCTTCTTCAGCATTCAACAGCAAAAAGAAACTCTTAAAGGTTTGAAAATTCCTGTGGGAGAGTAAATAGTGAGTACATTGTATTTTTGGGTGAACTGTCTCTTTAAGTTAAAACTATAGAGGTAGAAAAATGTCAGGACTTCAAAGCAAATTAAAGGGATAGTTCACTAAAAAAATAAACATTTGGTCATCATTTACCCATCATTCACTAGTTTCACACACATAGTTTCTTTCTGATGTTGAACACTAAAGAAGATGTTTTGAAGAATGTTGGAAACCGGTAACCATTGACTTCAGGACTATTTGTTTTTCCTTCTATGGAAGTCAATGGTTACCGGTTTCTAGGATTCTTCAAAATATCTTCTTTAGTGTTTAAAAGCAGAAAGAAACTCATAAAGGTTTGGAAACTCTTGAAGCAGAGAAAATAATAAGTGAATATATTTTTTGGATGAACTGGCCCTTTAAGTTAAAACAATAGAAAGCTTTTACAGCAAAGCAGATTAAAGGGATAGTTCACTCAAAAATGTCAAATCTGTCATTATTTAATAGTTTCAAACCTTTATGAGTTTCTTTCTTCTGTTGAACACTAACGAAGATATTTTGAATAATGCTGTAAACCTGTAACTATTGTTTTCAATAGTGTGTGTTTTTCCTACAATGAAAGTCAATGGTTACAGGTTTGCAACATTCTTTAAAATATCTTTTTCAGCGTTCAACAGCAGAAAGAAACACTTAAAGGTTTTAAATTCTTGTGGGAGAGTAAATAGTGAGTACATTTTATTTTGGGGTGAACTGTCTCTTTAAGTTAAAACCATAGGGAAAAATGTCAGCAAATTAAAGGGATAGTTCACTCAAAAATGAACATTCAGTCATCATTTACCCATCATTCACTAGTTTCACACATGTATGAGTTTCTTTCATCTGTTAAGCACTAAAGAAGATATTTTGAAGAATTTTGAAAACCGGTAACCATTGACTTTTATATGTTTTTCCATCAATGGAAGTCAATGGTTACCGGTTTTCAACATTCTTCAAAATATCTTCTTTAGTGTTCAACAGAGAGAAAAAAACTCATAAAGGTTTGGGAAATCTTGTGGGAGAGTAAATAGTGAGTACATTTTATTTTGCGGTGAACTGTCTCTTTAAGTTAAAACCATAGAGAAAAATTCTGCAAATTAAAGGGATAGTTCACTCAAAAATAAACATTCAGTCATCATTTACCCATCATTCACTAGTTTTAAACATTTAGGAGTTTCTTTCAGCTGTTACATTTTGAATATTTTGAAGAATGTTGAAACCTGTAACCATTGACTTCTGTTTGTTTTTCCTTCAATGGAAGTCAATGGTTACCGGTTTCCAACATTATTCAAAATACCTTTCTTTAGTGTTCAAAAGCAGAAAAAAACTCATAAATGTTTGGAAGCTCTCGAGGAAGTGTAAATAATGAGCAAATATTCCTTTTATTGATGTGAACCGCCTCTTTAAGCCCAGTTTAGTGAGCTGAAAATGGCTGGTAGTGATTTCCCCCAGACTCCATCCATCACTGCAGTCACCCTCGACCAAAGACATCCAGCAGACCTATTAGACGCTCAGTGATAAAGCGCTCATAATGTGTCCCAGCCCACCGATAATGACCCCCGTTCTGTGATCGCAGCACTTTTTAAGTGTGTGTTTGTGTGTGTGTGTGTGTTTGAGAAAGACGCTTCACTTGCTGCAGCAGTGCTGTGTTTTAATCCTAATGTGTTGCAGACCGCTGCTTTCCCACTGCGCTCTACAGTTTGTGTGGTCCTCGGCTTATCTTCGCATTAAAGTGGACCATTTATACAAGATGTAGAATCATGATGTCTCCAGAGTGTGTGTGTGTGTGTGTGTGTGTGTGTGTGTTTGAGCTGAGAATACCACACACATAATGTCCTCCAGCTCTCTGAAACTGACCCTCTCAGGCTTTGATCCTAATCATGCTGCTTTGGTGACTGTCGCTTTAAATGCAAATGAGATTTAAAAGAGGGCGGAGCTACAAACGCCTGTACGTCAGCATAGCAGCAGATGTAAAACAGCAGTGTGTGTGTGTTGTCAGTGCTGTGTGCTTCAGTGTGAGTGTGTGTTGATGCTTCCGTCAGTCTATGTCTCTGTTCATCTAGAACTCCACATCTATAATCCTCTGAGTCAATGCTGACATCATCTTCAAACACTCTAATGGCTAATGGACAGACGGCTGCTTCTCACTCAGGGCTGCTGGACATGCTAATGAGGGAGTCTAGTGGGCGGGGCTTTCCGCATTCTGATGATACGTACACAGTGAGAATGTCAATCACAGTGTTTGTGCATCAAGTCTGATTATAATAAACATGATTAATTAATGTTGAGCATTAGATCAGACACTGCTGCTGTGTTTAATCCCCGTATAACAGTGATTTCTGCATAGCAGGTGCTCTTTAAATCACAGCTTATTCTTCTTCTGCCAATTGAAACACAAAGAGCGTAACGCTTCCTCAACCTTCCCCAAACGCTTGAGCATAAATATGAGCGCTATAAATACCCGAGTGAGCTCCAGCTGTCATTGTTTCATTATAATCACTGGTGGCTCGGCGGTGTGGTTTCCCGGATCCTGTACCGTCTCTGGGAGTGACCGTCACTGACTGCTGTTTATTATCGCTGCTGATTCAGCGCTTCTGGACGCGTCTCGTCTGGAGAATGAGGAGATCTGAGAGAAATGAACATCAGCGGCTGCTCAGTCCCACGTCTGCACTGCATTCTGGGCTGGATTCGTGTTCTAGGATGGTTTTGATGCTTATAAATACAGAAGAAGCAGCCGAGAGGACAATTCAGGCTTCAGTTTGGTTTCGTTCACAATTAAACTGCTGTGTTTGATCAAATATACAGAGTTATGTGTTATAATAGGGGCGGCGCAGAGGCGGTAGGTTGCTGGTTTGAGTCCCGGCTGGGTCAGTTGGTGTTTCTGTGTGGAGTTTGCATGTTCTCGTGTTGGTGTGGGTTTCCTCCGGGTGCTCCGGTTTCCCCCACAGTCCAAACACATGCGCTATAGGGGAACTGATCAACTACACTGGCCGTAGTGTATGAGTGTGTGTGTGTGTGTGTGTGTGTGTGTATGGGTGTTTCCCAGTACTGGGTTGCAGCTGGAAGGGCATAATTCATTCATTTTCTTGTTGGCTTAGTCCCTTTATTAATCCGGGGTCACCACAGCGGAATGAACCGCCAACTATTCCAGCAAGTTTTTTACGCAGCGGATGCCCTTCCAGCTGCAACCCATCTCTGGGAAACATCCACACACACACTCATACACTACGGAAAATTTAGCCTACCCAATCCATGTGTTTGGACTGTGGGGGAAACCAGAGCACCCAGAGGAAACCCACGCGAAGGCAGGGAGAACATGCAAACTCCACACAGAAACGGCAACTGAGCTGAGGTTCGAACCAGCGACCTTCTTGCTGTGAGGCGACAGCACTACCTACTGCGCCACTGCCTCGCCCTGGAAGGGCATCCACTGCATAAAACAAATGCTGGAATAGTTGGCGGTTCATTCCGCTGTGGCGACCCCTGATTAATAAAGCAACTAAGCTGAAGGTGAATGACATCCTGTGAGTGGGCAGAGCCAGCGGTGCTGTGTTTGGTGTGAACCCAGCAGTAGAATAAAGCTGTGTTGACCAATCAGAAAGGAGGAAGCAGCGCTCATGCTGACAACATGATGCAAAACTCCGGTCCCACTGACACTGAAGCAGAGATTCTGAAAGTCTTCACCCTGGATGGAGTTTCCAGACATTTCATACACACACTTAGCTAGACAAACACACACACACACATGCAGACACTCAGATAGACATACACACACAGACACACATACACAAGCGCACAGATGTGCTGATCCTCCAGACGTCTCGAGGGCTCTGCTATTCAAATGTCCTGTAATTGAGTGTGAAGGGAGGAAACCTGCTCATTACAGAGGATTGTGGGAACATTCAGAGCAGTGGAACATGAGTTATTCTGCATGATCACAGAGACGACTGCGCAGATCCTCAACTGCTGGAGCACATCTGAGGAAAACAACAGCAGCTCCAGTCTCAGCTGTGGCAGATATGCACTGAACGCTGTGTTAAACGGAGGAGGGAATGATTCGGTGGCGCAGTGGTTAGCACTGTCACCTCACAGCAAGAAGGTCTCTGGTTTGAGTCTCGGCTGGGTCAGTTGGTGTTTCTGTGTGGAGTTTGCATGTTCTCCCTGTGTTGGTGTGCTCTGGTTCCCCCACAGTCCAAACACATGCGCTATAGGGGAACTGATCAACTACACTGGCCGTATATGAGTGTGTGTGCATCCGCGGCTGGAAGGGCATCCGCTGTGTAAAACATATGCTGGATTAGTTGGCGGTTCATTCCACAGTGGCGACCTCTGATTATTAAAGGGACTAAGCTGAAAATAAAATGAGTGACTGAATTCAGATCATCTCACACACATTTTCCCTGTTTATTCTGACAGAGGTTGTTTGACGCATCCACTGAACACTTGATCTGCACTGATCAGACGTCAGCACATGTACATTGATGGCGAACACCTGAATATGATGTTCGGAATAAAGGATATGCGAATGTTGATCAGAAATAAACCGTCGGAGCTGAAATAAACGCTGTGGGCTGACCTCAGAACAGCTCCAGGGTGATTGTGTGCAGTAATCCTCCTCATGATTATACAGCTCTGTCCTCAGATGTCGGTCAGGATCTGCGCTTGCTTTACGACGTCGGTCAGACAAAAAATGAGAGACTTTTGGGGGATTAAGAGCTTGTAATTTTACACTTTTCTCATCGTCTTGCACTTATACTTACTCTTTACTGCTGTTATAAATTTCATCCGGTTAAAATTGTACATTTGTAATTGAAGCGTTCAGATGAACACAGTTAGATTCTCTCTCCCTTAAATTGTATTGATTTGACTCATACTGTGAGTGTTTGTCTGGAATATTTTGAGCAGAATAAAGGCAGAGCTGTTTATTTTACTCATTAATAGTTAAAACACGGTGATCTTCCTGACAGCGCAGCTCAGATGAAGCTGACGTGTTAATGAGGAGTTCTGGACGTCACACTGGAACATAATTAAACTGCATTTAAAGGCGAGGGTGAGTGTGTCGCTCTGTAAAGCGTGGCGGTGTGAAATATCTGTTCACCTTTAGAGCTTCAGCTGTTTCTGGAGTTTAGTTTACGGCCAGTCATTTACTCACAGGTCAGAGTGTGTTTGAACACAGAGAAACGCTCCGTCCTGCAGCTGCTAACACACACTATTTCAGATGCTTCAGCAGCACACGGTTAAACAGGACTTTAATATTACTGCGTTATTGTCAAATGTGTGCTGCGATGACACTTTAATGCACCTAATGAGAAAAATAAATAACATAAAATGTTATTATGAGGGAGTTTTATTCGTCTTAAAGCCTCAATTCAAAATTCTCTATTCTGACAATGCATGTAAACTACGCTGATGTCGTTTTGTGGCATCGTCTTTCAACATGCATTTTGACAGTTTTTTGATGTATTTCTTGACAGTATTCGACCATTTTTGACATTTTAATGCGCTTTTTAAAAATATATTTTTACATGATTTTAATATGTAATTTGACCAGTTTTTTTTATTAGTTTTTAAATTATATTAACATTTATTTGATGCGTTTTAAAAATATTTTTACTTGTTGTTTGCATTTATTTGCATGTTTTAAAAATATTTTTCATGTTTTTTATGTTTTCACATCTTTTTGTTATTTGATGTTTTGTTTTTTAATTTTTTTGACTTTTCTATGGATGTTTTTGACATGTGTTTCACGTCTCTCGTCATTTTTGATGTTTTTTAATGTTTTCTGACATGTTATCTGAGACGTTTTTTAATGTTTTTTTCTTTACATGTTTTTGACATCTTTATATGTAATTTGACTTTTTTAAAAATAGTTCTTAAATGTTTATTGTGTATTTGATGAGTTTTTATAATATTTTAGGACATAGTTTTTAACATGTTTTTTTAATAATTTACATGTTATTTCTTTTTTTTTGACGTTATCTGAAGTGTTTTTTGATATATTTGTTTACATGTTTTTGACAAGTTTTTTTTACATGTAATTTGAAATATTTTTGACTTGTTTTTATAGTTTTTAAATATTTATTCACTTATTTGATGCGTTTTTAAAATATTTTCCAACATTTTTGCATGTTTTTTTAAATTTTGCATGTTTTTATGTTTTTTCACATCTTGTTTTTTCATGTTTATCGTCATTTTTAATGTGTTTTTTGTACGTTTTCTGAGTCATTTTTAAATACATGTTTTACATGTTTTTTTTTTACATTTTTTTATGCAATTGACATTTTTTAAATGTTTATTGACTAAAGTGTTTGTAAAATATTTTACATGTTTTTTTTATATTTTGCATGTTTTTATGTATTATTTGATGTCTTGTTTTTGATGCAGTTTTTATTTTTAAAAATATTTGGACCTTTTTTAACATTTTTAGCATTTTTTTCTCGTCATTTGACATTTTTGATGTATTTTTTAAGATTTCTGACGTTATCTGAGCTGTTTTTTTTATGCGGTTTTAGATATTTGTTAACATGTTTTGACAGTTTTTTTACATGTAATTTGACATGTTTGGACTCGTTTTTATAGTTTTTAAATTTTTATTGACATTAATTTCATGCTTTTTAAAAACGTTTTTGAAGTGTACATGTTTACATGTTTTTTATTTGTATTTTAACATGTTTTTTCAACATTTTCCATGTTTATCATGTGTCATTTGACAACATCCAAATGCATTTACTTGTTTGGGACTGTTTTGACTTTTTTACTTGTATTTTGTAAGTTACATGTATTTTATTTATTTGTTTTACATATTTTTAATTGTTGTTGACATTAAGCTACCTGCTGATAATAATCAGATTATTTCTGTTTGTTAAATACCTCCATCATCCGCTGTTCCTCTTCTCCAGCTGTACAGACAGGACTGCAGGACTCTGGGAACGGTGGTGAAGATGCTGATCTCCAAACATCCAGCCCTGCAACAGAAGCTCCAGATCGCCATGATAGAGATCCTGCTGGATATCAAGAGGAAAAACCTGGAAAAACTCAGTCTGTTCATCTCCGAGTCGAACGTATCGGCTAAACCATAATCTAGAAACACAATATACGACTATACAGAAGCAGCGTTGGTGGAGTTTACTGTGTTTTCTGTAGCGACGTTCACTTGTTCAATGTTGTATCTGTGCATGATAAACTTTTGTATTAGTCATTAAGCTAAAAGTGCTGATTGACTTCAATTTATCACAATTCCACTGCAAAAAATGCATGTTTTAGTCTTATTTGTAGTGTAAATATCTATAAATTCATAAATCAGTCAGCATTTTCTAGAAAAGCACAAAATATAGTCTTGTTTTCTGAAATAATGAGTCAAAATGAAGAGAGTTTCTCCTTAAAACAAGCAAAATAATGTTAATCAAAAGCGAAAACACGATTATTTTGCTTGGTTTAGGGAAAAACTAGCTTGATTTTGACTTATTATTTCTGAAAACTAGACTAGTTTTCAAAACGCTTCTTGATTTCAGAAGTTTTAGATATTTGCACTAGAAAAAACTCAAGAAATCTGTATTTTTGTAGTGTATACATGGAATTAATGTGCATTTAAAGTCTAAAACCTGTGCATATTACATTAAAAATGAATGTTATACAACGCTGACATCAATCTACACACACGCACACACACAAACACTGCATGAAATAAAAACACAAGCTACATAAACAGCCCATAAATAAGTGTATTAATGTAGATTACAGAATTAAAGCAAACCCAAAATGTGCATAAACTCCTCCATATCTCCCTTTTATTATTAGCCTTATGTTCCAGTTAGCATTAACACTGTTTGACCCATCAATAAAATAACACTGGATTATAATATGCAGCGTACAATAGTGGCTAAGCTGACCCTGGCCTGCATGTATTGATTTATTTTTAAAACCCTGATTAACAAAAGCCTATCCGCTGCAGAATCAGTCCTGTAGTACATGTTTGGTTCAGTAACACTCTTTAAAAAACATCTTTTGTAACTCAGGGATATAAAAATATGAGCATTTTACAGTATATACACATTCACTTTCACGAAACAACGTTAAATTACCACTCCATTAGTCTCTAAAAGCGGCGGCTTTATAAATATTATATTCCTCTGGATCTTTCAAAGACTACATCACTTATTAAATGCATTATTAAAGAAATTACTGCATGGGAAGACTAGCAAAACCAATCACAGATATTTACATTACATATACGCATAGAGGCCCTAAGCATGCGTGAATACCGCCGCCATATTTGTACAGTGCTCCCATGACAAAAGTGTATAACTCCACCAAGTCAAGAGTAAAGTCAGTCTGAAGATGCTGGACTCTTGTGCTTATTTAAGAGGGAGGGAGGTGAATACATGCAGACAAACAATGGGTAATGCCCGTGCGATCACTTATCCATCGATCTAGAAAAGCGATGTAAAACTAGAATAACGTACTGACCACGATCATAGATATATGTGTGTATATATCTCTGGCTCAAGATAGCCAATCCACCACTGCACCTTGGTCCCACATTCATTTCAAAGGAGCGCTTGCCTGTACCAAGATGGCGGCTCTATTGGCACATTCCTTTCAATAGACAACAATAGCATAGGCGACATCTAATGTAAATATCTATGAAAACCACTGCAATCGAGACGAGCACATTTAGGCCACGCCCACATCAGGGTGGGAAAAACAATCCAATCAACTCCATGACTTTCTATTGCTGGAACATGCCTTAATATCATTTATAACTTGTTATAAACAATAGAACTATTCCTAAAAGCTGCTGTGTGATGTGTACTGCAAACAAGCTAAACAGAAATGAGAATTACGCTTATAATAAGCAACCAAAGCCTTTTTAACTGTGACCACCCTGCTATTGGGATGATTAAGTTTACATTATTTCAGGTATATCCTAATCCAATGGTTCTCAAAGTGGGGGTCGGGACCCCCCTAGGGGTCACGGGACAATGAAGGGGGGGGGTCGCCTGGTGATTTCCAAAAATCTATTTATTTTTATTAAACCATAAGAATTACCATATTTTATCCATAACCTACTGAAGAGAAAAAAATAGTCGTTTATACCATATAGTCACTATGGTAGCTTATAGTTACTACTTCTATTGGATTGCAACCCCTGGGGTAATTGCATTATATTAAAGACACAGCAATAGTGTCAGATGCAGCAGATTTCATAAAACCTGGTAAAACTTTGTTGCCCATTTACAGCTCTCATACATTAAAAAAAATTAAAAGAAGAATAGACTTGGATCCATTGGTGTGTGTGCTCCATTGCATGCAAGGTTTCTGTATTTATAACCACCTCAGAATATATTGGGGGTCGCGACTCACTGGCATTGTCATTTTGGGGGTCGCTGCCTGAAAAGTTAGGGAACCCCTGTCCTAATCTAATCACGATCAACTGTTTTATTAACTGTCTGAGGCTTCTGACTGCATGTTTTATCCCTGTTTATTGTTATGTAGTGAGATTAACATATTAAAGCACATTTACTGTCAGCTTTTAACCTGTGGGAGTGTTTACTGTTACACTATTTTAAACTATAATATTGTAGTCTTAACATAAAGCAATCATGACAGTTTATCAGTTGAAAGCTTTTAATGTCTAGTTTCTGTATCTAGTGATTGGTTTTTGATAGATATTACTGAGCAAGAGTTATTTATTAATTTGCAACAAGAATACTGCAACAAAAAATACTTTGCTACAGCAATCCACATATAAACATTTAGTTAGGCTAAATTCAACTCAAGTGCCACCATACTGCTCATACATCCTTAGAATGTGACATCTACACTGCAAAACATGCTTTTCTCACTTAGATTTTTTTGTCCTCTTTCTATTGTAAACATCGAAAAACTTTATCAAGAAGCATTTTCTAGGCAAGCAGAACATAAAGTCATGTTTTCAGAAAAAAATAAGTAAAAATTAAGTAATTTTTTTCCTTAAAACAAGCTAAATACTCTTGTTTCTCCTTTTGACATAAGATTATTTTGCTCACCCCATTGGCAGATTATTTTGCTTGTATTGAGAAAAAAACTCACATAATTTTGGCATATTATTTCTGGAAACAAGACTTTATGTTTTGCTTGTCTAGAAAATTCTTCTTGATTTAAGAATTTTTAGATATTTGGACTAGAAACAAGACAAAAGATCTAACATTTTTTTAGTGCACTTTAAAAATATTGTCAAAACGTTGGGGGCGCTGTTGCATGTCCATCAATGGAAACTGGTGGTCATGTGTGGTACTGCAGCCAAACTAAATCTTGCTAAAAGCTCTTATTTTTCGAGATATCAACCTTACATTTGGAATATAATTTGTTTAGATATTTAGCTCTGATTTATTTAGTCAATTTTTGGCTAAAAATGTTTTGTAAAACACATCTTTTGTAATATAACACATACATTCATTGTTTTATTTGTTTTCATAAACAAAGGCACATAACTTTTGTTTTATTTAACTTTTTTCCTTTCACCTGACTTTTGTGTCAATATTATGCTAATTTTTGGGGGTTGAAAGCTAATAAAAATGTAATTCTGATTATTTTACTGTTCACATCAATACAAAGTCAATTGACTGTGTTAGATTGCCCCCCCCCCCCTCTCTCAAAGTGGGCGTGGCCTTTAGATTATGACACGTTGCGCTCGCTCTCAAAACATTATTTCAAAATAAAAGCTTTGACATTCAGATGCAGATCAACTGAATCAAACATCACTCAGCTTTATTTTGTCTCATGAAATAATACAGTTTTTGCCTTTCCGTCCTCTCTTCTGTTTGGACTTTGTCCTTGTGCCGAAAGCAGCTTCATCTGAAGCGTAATACTGGTACCGGGGTTGTCTAGGTTGAGGAATCGGCTGACCCAAAAAAAACCCTTCCTCTTCTGATTCTGACGATGAGGAAGAGCACGTGGAGCACCAATCGTCTTCATAAAGACGTGTAAATCTCTCCGTACGCAAACCGTCGCCATACTGAGCGCCATTATGACCCAATCCATGCTTCCGACGATCATCTTTAAAGCAAACCCGAGGCTTTTCTTCTTTTGGTGCCAAATGAAGTGCGTTATCCGACCGAGACATGCGGCTTCTTCTTCTTCTGTGGTGATGCCGCGGCCGCTGATGATCTTGTTCGTCAAACTGAAACGCTCGTCTACGAGTTCGTTCGCTCATTGGCGGCTGTCGAACCTTCAGCTCATCGTATCTCCCGTTATCTATGACATCATCAGAGAACTTCACCTGCTGTGTTTTGGACTGGGACTTTGATCTTCTCAGCACAGGTAAGCGCGGTGGTTTGGGGTGTACCTCAGGGCTCGGTACGCCCTGCTCCTGCTGTTCCTCTATCACTTGAGTTCGGTCCAGATCAGACGTCAGGCTCTTCATCGAGGAGTTCAGCGTTCCCATGTTACTCGTGTTCTCACAGCGATCCAGATCAGAGAACTTTTGTAGGGAGAAAAGCAAGGGCTTGTCTTTATTATCGCCATCAACTGAAGCACCTGAAAGGAGCACAGAAGGTCAGGTTATACACCTATATAAGACTTCGAGTAGAGCTTTTAATAATATGGAGGACCAGTGAGTTTAACTTTAAATATCAGACTCACTAGATCAAGTTTTCTCGATGTATGAACACAGAGAGAATTCAGTCAGAATAATTTAAGAGCAGTGCACTGCAGAAAACGCTTTTCTTATGTAGAGTTTATTTCTTGTTTATAGTCAAAATATCTGAAAATGATTAAATCTAGAAGAATTTTCCAGACAAATAAAAAAAATATTGTATTGTTTTTAGAAATGGGTCGATTGGGAGTTTTCCTCTAAAATAATCTGCCAATAGGGTGACTAGAATTAACATATTTCAAAACAAAAACGAGATGATTTTGCTTGTTTTTAATGAAAAACGCACTTCTTTTCAAAAGGTACACATTTGTAATTAAAGGGTCTATATCGGTACCTCAAAAGTATATATTTAGTACACGGGGCTTTACATTAACACCCGCCAAATGTGGGTTAAATTTAGCTGTGGCGGGTTAGACAGACACCACCACTAGCCACATTGGCTGGTTGAAAATCATTTTTAAATTGAGGTTTTCTTAAAAGCAGAGTTCTATAAGGATGGCCCAGTATGCGTTCAAATACGATCTTAGAATTAGAAAAGCAGCATGACTGATAAAAATAATTGTGTTCGCACAGGCAAAGAAAGCACAGGAATAACGAATGAGAGGACGATCACTAGCGCCAACAGCTGATGTGATGCGCACGACTCTTTAAATGCATGCGCGCTCCCGTTACCTTGCTTGAAGCAACCGTGCCTAGAAACCGACTGGTGTGACCGGTTCTCTTTCACTGAACTACCCTGATCGAAATTAATCAAGTAATTTGAGCATGTCAGAGTCATATTTATGCATATAAAATATATTTTCCCAACAACAAAATTGTGGCTAGTAAAATGGCAAGTGGCTAGTAATGTTGGAGAGCTACTAGCCACAGTGGCTGGTGATCAAAAAAGTTAATATCAGTCATTTAGGATGGTAATTTTAGTCATTTAGGGCAGGACTATCAGTAATTTTAAGGAGGGTTACTGGTCCTGTAGGGCAGGGCTATGAGTCCTTTAGGGCGGGGCTATCAGTCATTTAGGGCAAGACTATCAGTCCTTTAGGGCAGGGCTATCAGTCATTTAGGGCGGGGCTATCAGTCATTTAGGGCGGGACTATCAGTCATTTAGGGCGGGGCTATCAGTCCTTTAGGGCAGGGCTATCAGTCATTTAGGGCGGGACTATCAGTCATTTAGGGCGGGACTATCAGTCCTTTAGGGCGGGGCTATCAGTCCTTTAGGGCGGGGCTATTAGTCATTTAGGGCGGGACTATCAGTCCTTTAGGTGGGGGCTATCAGTGATTTAGGACGGGGCTATCAGTCCTTTAGGTGGGGGCTATCAGTGATTTAGGGTGGGTATATCATTCTTTTAGGGCGGGGCTATCAGTCATTTAGGGCGGGGCTATTAGTCCTTTAGGTGGGGGCTATCAGTGATTTAGGGTGGGTCTATTAGTCTTTTAGGGCGGGCTATCAGTCTTTTAGGGCGGGGCTATCAGTCATTTAGACCCCGTTTACACTAATGTGTTTTAGTTTGAAAACGCATAAGTTTTGCTACGGTTACGCCATCCGTCCACACTACGCCGTATACTTGTTAACTTTTATTTAACAAGTAGTTTATAACTCATTAACTAACAGTTTATTAATGGACTTTTAACTAGTTATAACGGATAGTTATTCTAAAGTCTTACCAAAAAAGGTTATAACCAAATAAGTTTTCCAGAAAATATAGATGTAACCGTTGACCTGTAAATAGAGACTTTGGGAATTCCTGGCTAGAGTATTCACGGGAGTTGTGTTGAAACTCTTCTGCACATTTTTTTTTTTAAGGAGGACTAAAATCCCAGACTAATAAAGATGATCAATTCAACTGAAGAACTCCCCCGCATTCTCTTTGACACCTGTGCATGCTTCACTCTTTACTTTTCCCCAATTACATGCTTCAAGAGAAATCACTTGTCCATCAATGGCCGAGCCTCACCTGTGATGTTGGAGAGCGCTAAAGAGTCCATGGAGTCTCTGATGTTCAGATCAGCTTCTTTAAGTTGATCAGTGATGCATTCTAGCGAGTCATTAAACCACTGCTTATTGTCTTCATGTTTAAAGCTCGCTCCATGCTCCAGGTCCAGATCCTGGAGCTTTCTGCTGCTGGCGGGACCGGGGTGGCTCCCGTACGCAGAGTCTCCTAACCCATCCTGGGACTGAGTCCAGTACATGTCTGCCTTGTATTTCTTACTAGCCAGACTGCTGTTCCCACCACTGCCGGTCTTATTCTTGAGCTCAGAATCCGTCCAGATTGATAGATCAGTCCTGGTGTCCTGAAACATCCCGTGCTCGCCAAATTTGAGCAGGAGTTGTGTCATGTAGTCGTCATGTTCGGCCCATTCCTCGTGGTCTTCCGGAGCCTCCTGATCCTCTCTATTCCTCCAGAAGTGATTATCAGCAAAGTTTAGCTGTGATAGCCGTTTGGACAGGGTGTCATCAGCGTTTCCGGAGAGTCCCGGGAACCTATAGTTGCTTGCGGGTGAAAATAAAAGCGACTGTCGGCACTGGTCTGCGGAACGACTGCTTTTTCCCATCTTCACACTGCGGCGGGACTCACGGGACCTGGCGGACTGGAAGGCAGAATCGGAGGAGTCTGAAGCCTGCACATCTTCTCCCAAACTGCAGGCTTTGGAGCAGTAGATTCTGCCCTGTCTGGGTAGAAACGGACAGCCCAGCAGGGAGCTTTTACACTGAGCGCAGCTGAAACACGCGTCTGTGGCATGCCAGTGAAGGCCGTCATACGTCATCTGGGCATGATCCACACCTACAGCAAAATAAACAGGAGATATTAAAGGCTCGCTTCTTCAACAAGCAGAATGTGGTTTGTGGTAATGATGAGAGACATCAGGGCGCGGGTGCATGAAAACAGAGGTTAAAACGTTCCTTTTTTCCCATATTGGGATGCACATCTAATTGAACGAGTCCTGAAATTAGAAAACAATGTAGGGAGGTGCATGATTTTGTCCTTTGGAAACCAAGTGAGTTGTTGGAAGATGGGCGTTGCTAACAGAGTGGTGAAAGATGGAGGAAAGCAGGGCAGGAACAAGACACTGATAGCCCCGCCCTAAATGAATGATAGCCCCGCCCTAAATGACTGATAGCCCCGCCCTAAATGATTAATAGACCTGCCCTGAAGGACTGATAGTCCCGCCCTAAAAGACTGATAGACCCACCCTCAATCACTGATAGCCCCTACCTAAAGGACTGATAGTCCCGCCCTAAATGACTGATAGCCCCACCCTAAATGACTGATAGCCCCGCCCAAAAGGACTCATAGCCCTGCCCTAAGGAACTGATAGCCCTGCCCTACAGGACCAATAACCCTCCTTAAAATTACTGATAGTCCTGCCCTAAATTATTAATAGTCTATTTTAAATGACTAATAGTCCCACCCTAAATGACTGATAGCCCTGCCCTGAATTACTGTCAGCCCCGCCCTAAATGACTGATAGTCCCACCCTAAAGTGCTGATAGCCCCTTCCTAAAGGACTGATAGCCCCACCCTAAATGACTAATAGACCTGACTTGAAGGACTGATGGCCCAGCCCTTAAAGACTGATAGACCCTCCCTAAAGGACTGTTAGTCCCGCCCTAATTTACTGATAGCCCCGCCCTAAATGACTGATAGTCCCGCCAGTTAAGACTAATGTCAACCCTAAAGGACTGATAGCCCCTCCCTAAAGGACTAATAGCTCCGCCCTAAAAGACTAATAGACCTGACTTGAAGGACTGATGGCCCAGCCCTTAAAGACTGATAGACCCTCCCTAAAGGACTGTTAGTCCCGCCCTAATTTACTGATAGCCCCTCCCTAATAGACTGATAGACCCACCCTAAAGGACCGATAACACCTTTTTAAATGACTGATAGTCTCGCCCTAAATGGCTAATAGCCCCGCCCTAAATAACTAAAAGTCTTGCCCTAAATTACTAATAGCCCCGCCCTAAATAACTAAAAGTCTTGCCCTAAATTACTAATAGCCCCGCCCTTAAGGCATTGATGTATCAGAGGTGAAGACTAAACTTTCAAGCCTTAATGCATTTCTTTATTCCGTTGAACACAAAGAAAGTAGTATTCGTTATGGAACTCAATGGTTACAGGTTTCCAGCATTCTTCAAAATATCTTCTTTAGTGTTCAACAGAATAAAGAAACTCAGAAATGTTTGCAACCTCTTGAGAGAGATTAAATTTTCATTTATGTGTGAACTGTCCCTTTAAGCTCCTTAAGTGGACTCTGGGGTTTTTGTACAGCAGCCCAAGTTTACCGAACGGTTCCCCCAAGTTTGAAACAGAGGTTTTTGAGTCTGATGCTCACCGATGTGCTGTGCGCAGGCCTGGCAGTACTCAGCATACAGCGACTGGAAGCACCCGCAGCAGAACGGCCGTCCGTCCTTCATGATGTAGCGCTGGCCACCCAGAATAACCTCACACTCACTGCAGGAGAAGTGCTTCATGTGCCAGTGCCGGCCTTCTGCTTCTGTGCATTCATCCGCAAATATAATCTGACAGCACAGCGAGAGAGAGAGGAATCAGCAACAGGCAGAAACACTGCAGATGTGTTGATATCCACCTATTACTATGTGCATTCTGGAATATAATATGGATTTGCATGAAGTCATATTTTCTGTCCTTTATTAGATATATAAGACTTAATTTGTTGGTGAAGTTAAAAAGTTCTCATTTTAATCATTCATGCATCAGTTTTAATAATTAGGATCATAGTATATAGGTGGAAGACATTAAAACAAACAAATAAATAAATAAATAAATAAATAAATAAAGATACAATGCATATTAGGACTGATGGGCCCCATGGCTGCTCAGGACCCCATCACTGAACCCGCCCCTGCTAGTGTGTGTTGTTGAAGATCTCCTCTCACCTCATCACAGGAGGAGCAGCGGGGCTTCAGGAGCTCAGCGTGGTGTCGGCCGCAGTGCACTTTCCCATCATGATAGAAGTAAATGAGATCCACCAGGAGCTCCGAGCAGGTGGAGCATGTGAAGCAGGCCGGATGCCAACACTGACCTGCTGCTGCCGCCCGCGACACACACACCGCCATCTCCCCCCCGCCGAGACGCTCTCCACACTGCACACACAGCACATTACACACTAGTACACCAGCATCACACACTACTCTCCTGAACTGCTCCACAGCCGGAAATATGATGGCTCTTATCTGCTTTTCTTTGTCTTTGTTTGAGCTTCTTTGGCAGAATGAGATTAAAGCTCAGCTTGACTTGACATTGCTGATTGTGATGTGACTATTGCAGGTAGATTGTGCAGTCGTAGTTTGATTTTTAAGATCGCGAGTGGTTGTGTGAGCTTTTCACACATGCAATGATTAAGCAAAGTGTAGGGGAATAATAGCTGGATAACACTCATGTAGACGTGCATACACATAACCGTAAGCCTAAACTCAACATAAACAGTAACGCTCCATTCACACGGGGCTTCAGCGTCAGCGCTTGACTGAAGGCGTGTCTGAAGTTGAGGTTGAAGCGATCGTCATAGCAGCGTCAGCCAATGAAATTCAGTCAGCAATAGGCCACTGTCTAGCTGGTGTATTTGCATACAGCGATCTGATTGGCTGACGCTTCCGCGCTTAAAAAGTTGAGCTAGTCCCAACGTCTGCAGCGAGCAACGCCTCTAAAGCGGCGCCGACGGATCCACAATGCAGGTCGGCAACGCCTGACGTCACCCATTCAAAGTGAATGAGAAGCATTGACGCTGACGCCCTGTGTGAATGGGGAGTAAGCATATCCCTTAATTCTGATTGGCTGATTGGAATGTTGTTCCAGGATCAACACAGATCCTCTCTGCGTATCAGGACTCTGCATGGGACATCATCATGCTGTGAGTGTTGGGTCAGTGTGTATATCCACCATCGTGTGTAACCCTGTGTTTCTGTACTCACATGTTCACACGCTGCATGATGTACGGTGCGGGGCAGTATTTTGAGCGTTCCTCGTCCCAGCGCCTCTTTCTTTCTCTGTATGCTGAACATGTGCAGCTCCTTCTTCTCCTCTTCGCTCAGAGACTGGCAGTACCGCACCTGACGGACACATTTACAACACCATTACTGACTAAATATTAGACATCAACTCTCATGCTGGATCTTTGATCGCACTACTGTTCTTTCATCCCTTCATTCATTTTCTTGTCAGCTTAGTCCCTTTATTAATCCGGGGTCGCCACAGCGGAATGAACCGCCAACTTATCCAGCAAGTTTTTACGTAGTGGATGCCCTTCCAGCTGCAACCCATCTCTGGGAAACATCCACACACACACTCTCA
Organism: Danio rerio; assembly: GCF_052040795.2. NCBI lineage: Eukaryota > Metazoa > Chordata > Actinopteri > Cypriniformes > Danionidae > Danio > Danio rerio. The sequence goes on from NC_141045.1 coordinate 714,771, forward strand.
TACACTACAGACAATTTAGCCTACCCAATTCATCTGTACCGCAAGTCTTTGGACTGTAGGGGAAACTGGAGCACCCAGAGGAAACCCACGTGAAGGCAGGGAGAACATGCAAACTCCACACAGAAACACCAACTGAGCCGAGGTTCGAACCAGTAACCCAGCGAGTGCTGTGAGGCGACAGCACTACCTACTGGCCACTGCTTCCTCAGTTCTTCAGTTTTGATCTTGTTTCTAGTCCAAATATTGAACAGTTCTTAAATCAAGAAGCATTTTCTGGACTAGCAAAAAAATAAATAAAAAGGTTCTGTTTTCAATATAAATTTTTTTTGTTTTTCTTACACTTGTCTCCTTTATTCCTGTTTGTGTAAAGCACTTTGAATTGCCACTGTGTATGAAATGTGCTATAGAAATAAACTTGCCTGGCCTATTTGTTTTTCATACTTTGGAAGTTAATGGTTACAGGTTTCCAACATTCTTCAAAATATCTTCTTTAGTGTTCAACAGAATACAGAAACTGGTTTTGAACAAGAAAAGGAAGCGTAAACGATGAGAGAATTTGCATTTTTGTGTGAACTATCCCTCTTATTAGTGATGGAAAGAAGATATTTTGACAAAAGCTGAAAACCTGTAACCATTGACTTAAATCAGCGGTGTCAAACTCAATTCCTGGAGGGCCGCAGCCCTGCACAGTTTAGTTCCAACCCTGCTCCAACACACTTACCTGTGGGTTTCAAACAAGCCTGAAGGACTCAATTAGTTTGATCAGGTGTGTTTAATTAGGGTTGGAACTGAACTGTGCAGAGCTGCGGCCCTCCAGGAACTGAGTTTGACACCTGTGACTTCAATAGTATTTGTTTTTCCTAGCTATGGAAGTCAATGGTTACAGGTTTCCAGCAAAATATCTTCTTTTAGTGTTCAACAGATGAAATAAACTCATGAAGGTTTAAGACTAAATAGTGAGTAAAACATTTAGGGTGAACTGTCCCTTTAAACAGCAAACGATGTCACTCGCTGACAAACACGAGCTGCATTTACTCTTGGTTGATGCCACAGATAAGAATAAAAGAGCATTTTCTGTGACCAACACAACCTCTGGAGGCGTTCAGACCGCAGGAATCTGAATACTCTTGATACCACACGATAAAGAGCATCATAATGGTCTCATTGTGCAAACTCCCACAGAGAGACGAGGTGACAGACATCTTTCTGTGATGCAGGAATCTAAAACACCCACACCACCGCACACTGGTGTGCTTGACGGGTTATTTTCATGGGCTCTGGGCGGATTTTGGGTCTTAATTTGGCCACAGCTTTCTCTGTGTTTCAGCAAATGGAGGATTTTTTTCAACCTAGGCTTATTCCGCAAATGTAGCCCCGCGGACATTTCTGGAGACCGCGATTGACATGGCTGGAGGTACGTAAGGCAGCATTTCGTTTTTTCGAGCGAACGCTGCGAGGCGGTGTGACGCCGCTCCTCTTCTTCGTGCTCGCCGGCTGACGGCTCACCTCTGGGCTTTCTCACCGCAATCAGTTTGTCCGCTTAGCTCGTAGTGTTACGTCGGCGGAGCGGAGGCCCAGAGGAGGAGGAGCCAGCCGCGGCGACAGCGACTGGGTTCGAGTCCGGTGAAGAGCGGTTCCAGAAATCAGGTAAGATGAAAAACAGAATCCAAAAAATTAAAGTGAACGAGTTTGCGTCAGGGCGAGAATGCGGCGAAACCCGAAAACGCAGTCAAAATCGGACAAGGGCGTTTGCTTTTTTTTATTTCTGGACGACTTTTGAAAAACGTCGATTGAGACAGACGGTCGCTCGACAGCGGCCTCCGACGGCTTTTCATGCGAGAACAACCCAAGAAGCGTTAGAGATGCGAAAAATCGCGCACAGCGGCCTCTTGTGGATTCGCGAAAAACAAAAACGACACAAATACGTGTCGAGACGCATTTCGCGGCCTCCAGAAACGTCTTCCACAATGAGCCTGGGTTGGATTTTTTGCTGAAACATCTTATTTTGACACATATTTTGGGAAAATGGCGACACGTTCACAGCAAGAAGATCAATGATTCGAGTCTTGGCTGGGTCAGTTGGCGTTTCTGTGTGGAGTTTGCATGTTCTCCCCGTGTTGGCATGGGTTTCCTCCGGGTGCTCCGGTTTCCCCCACAGTCCAAACACATGCGCTATAGGGGAACTGATCAACTACACTGGCACTAGTGTATGAGTGTGTGTGTGTGTGTGTGTGTGTGTGTGTGTGTGTGTGTGTGTGTGTGTGAGAATGAGTGTGTATGGGTGTTTCCCAGTACTGGGCTGCAGCTGGAAAAGCATCCGCTGTGTAAAACATATGCTGAAATAGTTGGAGGTTCATTCCGCTGTGGTGACCCCTGATAAATAAAGGGACTAAGCTGATATCAATGCTGTGCAGTGGTGTTCTGAGTGTGTTGTGAAATGTGATGTGTGGGTTTTCTGGTCTGCTGGAGGAACAGTGCAGTGTGTGATGAGGTCTGCTGAAGGTCTGCTCCTCTTCTCTGTGTGCTTTCAGTAAACTCACTTCATTATCGTGAGGAGGCAGCTGGTACAGGAGCTGTTTAATGCGCTGTTTCTCTCCGGGGCTGTTCACATACGGGACTTTATCCTCCGGGAGACATGAGAAATACAGCGCGACCTGAAGATCAGATGGAGAGATGGAGAGTCATTAAAGGCGACAGAGGATTTTTGATTTTGCTTACAACATCACACTGTAAAAATGACTTTCTTAGCTAGAGATTTTGTCCTGTTTCTAGTCCAAATATCTACAAAATCTTAAATCAGTCAGCATTTTCTAGACAAGCATAACAAATAGTGTTGTTTTCAGAAATAATGAGTCAAAATTAAGTGAGTTTTTCCCTTTAAAACAAGCAAAATAATCTAGTGCAGCACATTTATTAGCTCCAAAGTGATTTGACGTGTATTTTTTATGTGTGACCTCATTTGACCTGGGTGGGGCATACAGTAGCTCCTCCCCTTATTAAAAAACAGCCAATACTGTTTAGTTTCTCACAGCTCTGCTAGTGAAAATGGTTGAGCTCAAGCGCATCAAACCAACAGCCAATGAGAAGAAGGGGGCGGGGCATGTCAAATACTGAAAAGCATTTGATTTGTCGAAAGATTTGATGAGAAGTATGAGGTGACGGCAGAAGAACATTGATGCATGAAGGCGGAAGAGACCAACTGCAAGCTTTGGATGTTTATACCAGGTTTATGTATCAGTTGTTGTTGTTGTTTGGAAAATGAATTGTGTAAATATGCATGAAATGATGTTACATCTTTATCTATTTATTCATATTCATGTTTAATTAAATAAATATTAAATTTTGTATTAAGCGTCACAAAAATCACATTTATTCTGAGCTGTTCCTATTAAAAATGATTCAAAATTGTAATTATTTTTGTAATATTCATTCATGTTTAACTAAAAAATAAAAATTTTTGCATGTTTATACCTTCTACATGTGAATTTTGTAGCACACTAGAATTTGTAGCACACTAGATATCCTTAAGACTCACATACTGACACTAACACCTACATTTTAACGTCACATGACCTCTAACTGAAACCTGAGCAGCAGCTCTGCTTTTTACTGTAGTCCATTGTGCTTGATTGACACCGTGACCTCTGTGAGCCTTTATGAGCGCTGGTCGTAACACTCCTGTAGATAAACAGCAGGACCGAGCGGCTCTTTTCCTTCATAAAGAGTCTCCTGCTGTTTTCCAATCACTCTACAGGAATGCCATTTAAAGCTGATGACCGTAAATCACGCTCATCTTAAGCTGATGTTACCTCCAACTCGACCCTCAGGCCCTTGAACAACACGGTTCCTCTTCCTACACACAATCATCACCTATAATATCAGGGCAATTGACTGAACGGCTGCTATAAACGCATTACAGTTTAACACAAAGGCTAAATTATGGGATTTTAAGGCTCTCCAAATTGCTTTAGAGCTTTATCTGCAGAAATGGCTGTGGGTTTTATTTAGGGTTGCTCTTCGAGGTCAGGGGAGTGTGAGACTGAAACCAGCATCACAACATGCTTTCTGTAACCGCAAACACTGCAGTGATATGAAATGCAATCAACATCATATTTAATGGTGCAGTTTAAGAGCCTCAGTGATAAAAACAAAACTCATACTGACATTTAATGGTTAGATGCATACAAATATACACAGAAAAAATCATAAAAACAAGACAATTACATTAAAGAAATTATGTTGGGAAGAGGGATCATTTGTAATTTTTGCATGACAAATTGTATATATTAAACAGATATCTGTAATCTGTATAATAATCAATTCAACTTTCTATTTATGTGCATTTCTCCAGTGCTTTTACAATGTAAATTGTGTCAAAGCAGCTAAACTTAGAAGTTCTGGTAAATTGAAACTGCGTCAGTCCATTTTTCAGAGTAAAAATTTAGTTTAGTTAAATTTCACTGCTGATATGATATAATATAATATAATATAATATAATATAATATAATATAATATAATATAATATAATATAATATAAAATAATATAATATAATATAATATAATATAAAATAATAAACTATAATCTTAAATAATATAAAATAATAAAATATAATATAACATAATATAATATAATATAATATAATATAATATAATATAATATAATATAATATAATATAATATAATATAATATAATATAATATAATATAATATAAAATAAAATAAAACAAAATAATTAACTATAATCTAAAATAATATAACATAATATAAAATAATAAAATAAAATTTAATATAATATAATACAATATAATTTATTATAATATAATATAATATAAAATAAAATAATAAACTATAATCTAAAATAATATAATATAAAATATAATATAATATAATATCAAATAATATAATAGAATTTATTATAACATAATATAATATAATATAACATAAAATAAAATAATATAATATAAAATCATAAAATATAATATAATATAATATAATATAATATAATATAATATAATATAATATAATATAATATAATATAATATAATATAATATAACATAAAATAAAATAATATAAAATAATAAAATATAATATAAAATTAAATTAAATTAAATATTTAACAAATATACAAATTTAATAAACAGTGCTTTAAATGGTTTTCTAACAACAGTCTAACAGTATTAAGGTAGATTAAATAATCTAATATAAAATAACACTATATACAATATTCACAATTTAAAGTGGATTAAAAACGTCCCTCAAAGTTACCCTGAAACACTTGACTTTTTTTGGTCCACTTAAAATGTTGATTGGAGTAATCGACTATGTAGAAATAATTACCTACAAATAATCTTTGTTTAAGCAATGAAGTTGATCATTTCTAGTGTCTAAGGGATTTAAATTAGCTTGAGATGCTACACTGCTTCTCTTGCTTCGAGTTTTAGTTTTGTTTCTAGTCCAAATATCTACAAATTCTTAAAATAAGAAGCATTTTCTAAACAAGCGAAACAACTTATTACGGTGTCTATTCCCAAAATATGCTCATAATGCTGATTTTTCTAATTATTTGCTCACATGTGAATTTTTTATTATTTTTAAATATTTCCCAAATAATGTTGAACAGATTCGGGAATTTTTTCACAGTGTGTCTGATAATATTTTTTCTTTTGGAGAAAGTCTTATTTATTTTATTTGGGCTAGAATAAAAGCAGTTTTTAATAGTTTTTAACTCATTTTAAGCTCAATGTTGTTGGCCCCTTCAGCAATATTAGTGTTGGATTGTCTCCAGAACAAACCACTGTTATACAATAACTTGCCTAATTACCCTAACTTTACCCTAATTACCCTAGTGAAGCCTTTACATGTCACTGTAAGCTGAACGCTAGTGTCTTGAAGAATATCTAGTCTAATATTATGTGCTCTCATCATGACAAAGAGAAAAGAAACCAGTTATTAGAAAACTATTGTGATTGGAGATGTGTTGAAATGTGTTCCCTCCCTCTGCCATCTATATTTTTATTCTGAAATGTATAAGCAGTTCTTTAAATATGAATAAATTTAATATTAAAATAAAAATCCAGGCATCAGAGCTCCACCTTCGCCAGGAAAATAAATATATAAACAAATAAAGTAGTGTCTGCGAGTTTGGCTGTTAGCAAGCCGTTGTTCCTGATGTTTGCGAGGCTTTGGTCTGGCAGCTCGAGATAATGACTTGCAGATTTTCCATCAAGTCGTTTGTAAATAAAAAGCAGCATTTCCTGTTTCCCGAATGCCTGTGGGAAACTTCCTCCAGTGTTGAACAGAAATCTCTGACAGCACGACTGACCAACAGCTCGGGATTTTAATAAACATCACATCTGGAGAATTTACTGCGTAACAGCGAGTGCATTGTGTGGAAATATCTGGACGTGCGTGACACTATTCAGTCCACACAGAAGAGCCTCTGAAGCTGGTTATATTGGTATTAGACTGCAGTTTTCCTCCTGAGAGTCATGTGGGGTTTTATTGTTTTCTCTAGTAAATGATAAAGTAATATAAACACAGATTATAGATTAATATCAGTGAGCCTATCACATGTGAAAACTGAACATATACAGGGGTTAAAATGAAAAACAAGTAAATTAATGTATATGTTAATACATTACAAATAAATGAACAATTCTGCGTAATTTCGCTACATTTGTTTTGGTTTCGTGAGTCATTTTAACTATTTACGTGCGCACTTGTGTATTGTTGATAAAACCGCACAGGTAAGTGTTAAATATTCGACATTCAATATTCAAATATTCGACATACAATATTCAAACATTCGACAGTCAATATTCAAATATTCGACATTCAATATTCAAATATTCGACATACAATATTCAAACATTCGACAGTCAATATTCAAATATTCGACATTCAATATTCAAATATTCGACATTCAATATTCAAATATTCGACATTCAATATTCAAATATTCGACATTCAATATTCAAATATTCGACATTCAATATTCAAATATTCGACATTCAATATTCAAATATTCGACATTCAACATTTAAATTATTTTAAATCAACAATAGTTCTTTTTAATTTGATATTTATATGATTGTGCTTGTTAAAAATATTGTATCGGTGCACTTTATCATTTTGTACAATTTTATTTGCCCTCAAAACCTTTTATCAAACACCATAACCTTCCCTTGTCCTCAGAACGACATTGCTTCACTTCTGGTCACATGGAATGCTTTCAGGGCAGGGCTATGAGTCATTTTGGGCAGGGCCATCCATCCTTTAAGGCGTAGTTATCATTCTTTCAGGACTGGACCATTAGATCTTTAGGGCTGGACTTTTACTCATGAAGGGCAGGGCTATCAATCTAATTGGGCGATTTTATTATTCATTTAGGGCGGTGCTATCAGCTCTTTTGGGTTGGGTTATCTTTCCTTTAGAGCTGGAATATTACACCTTCAGGGTGGGACTTTTAGTCATTTAAGGTGGGGCCATGAATCTATATGGGTGAAATTATTATTCATTTAGGGCGGGTCTATCAGTCTTTAGGGCAGGGCTATTAGTCAATTAGGGTGGGGTTAATACTGATTAAGGGCTGAACTATTAGACCTTTAAGGTGGGACTTTTAGTAATTTAGGGTGGGTCTATCAGTCTTTAGGGCGAGACTTTTGGTCATTTAGGGTGGGGTTATCATTGTATTTAGGCAGATTTATTAAAACTTTTAGGGCGGGGCTATCATTCTATTTTGGAGAGTTTATTATTTAATTAGGGTGGGGCCATCAGTCCTTTTGGGCGGGGTTATCATTCCTTTAGGGCTGGACTATTAGAGTTTTAGGGCAGGACTTTTAGTCATTTAGGGCGGGGCTATCAGTCGTTTAGGGCGGGTCTATCATTCCTTTGGGCGGGGCTATCAGTGGGTGTCTCATCAAAAAAATCCCTGATCCATTTAGGCAGAAGTGAAAAACTGCCAGCTGTAGATGCTTATATCTTCTAAATGTGAATGTTGTTTGTTTTGGAGCACACTATAGATATATATCCTAACGTTCTGATTCTATCATCTAAAACACTTTACTGTAATTTCCCGGGAGCTTTACTAAAGCCATACCTGCTCTGGTCTGAGTCCGGGCGGCACCCAGGCGTACTCCTCCAGAGCGCAGCCGGAGTCGTCATCTGACGTGGAGCTGCGCTGGAAACCCAAGGTGAGTTTGTTGACCTTTGACCCCATGTGGAGCCCGCCACGATTCTCCAGCTCCATCACTAACACCCCCTGCAGATCGGAGGAGGAACAGCAGGTCACAAAACCACACAATACCACCAGCACACACTTACAATTACAGTATGACAATAAAAATGCTAAGTAACTGTTATATTTATAGCTTTTATAGTCATAAAGTAAAATAACTACTCCGACTTTTATATAAAGTGTTCAGCTTTAAGAACAAAATAGCTATGATGCTCAGCGCTGCCACTCCAGCTTTCAGTTCACAACAAAAAGGTCAGAAGACAGTTTGTTTTGTTTTAGTACAAGTTTCCAGTCATCATTATTTGCTGCTAAGAGGAAAAGACAGAAGACATTGGGAACATGTGCTCAGGGATACATTTCTGAGAACCAAGAAATGTGAGCTGGCAGGTACGTATGACTGCATTTAGTGTGTAAAACAAACACTAGGTGGCGACACGGCTGACCGAATACTTCAGTATGGACGGCTTTTCAAGAGGGAATGGTTCAGTGGATTTATGAAAAACGGCACATATGAGAAAACATGTCCCAGTAGAGATTGCCAGAAATGCACACAGCGCCCTCTGGTGTTAGCAAAATTAATGATTTGGTTTGTATCACAGATCTGGTGACATTTTTTGGTTTAATTTGGTTTACATTGTCCAAGAAGCTCTATTGTAACACTAAACAATATCATACATCAGCATTAAAATAACAGGTTACTTAAAAAGCACAATTAAAAACAACTCAAGTCAACCAATGTGCTTTACAATAGCTAAAAACCACAAACAACATAATAATCAACATTATAATTTAAGGCTACAATATCAAAGAACTGAAAGAATAAAGCAGTTTAATTCTAGTAAGCGACAATATATTTTAATAAATAACGTGTATTTCTAATACAGCAAAAGGGGAAGTGTTGTAATTTAGGCTGCTATCATATACAGCATTCTTTACAAATGTTTACTTTCACTTTAAACTCCGATTAGCCGACTGATAAAGATGTCAAATCATAAAAATGTTAAAAAATAAATGTAAACTGATTGATACACACATATTTAGAGCTTCCCCCAACACCCCCCCCGCCCCAAATCACCTCAGCCGTACCAGTAATGTATTTGAGATTGTCAAAACTGTACACAGCGCCCTCTAGTGGAGTTATGACAAATGCATTCATCAAAACATTTCAGTGTTCTCCAACATGTAGCCCAGGGCACGTATCTCGAATGAGTCTGTATTAAATGAAACACCCCCTCTAAGACACTCAGTATTGTGATGAGAACAGAAACTAGAGTAAACCAGCGTCCCAAACATTTGAGCTGGAGGTGGAGGCCTGTTAAAGAGATCGAGCTCATAAAAGCGTGGCAGTTTTATTGTTAGTGCTATTGTGCGGAGTTCTGCCGTGATGTGGTCGGACATTCCCTCCAGAACTTCCACATCCCAACTCTTTTACAGTCTATTTACTTTAATGTGTTTTCCTGACTCATCAGCATTTCTGCTCTTTTCCATCTCCTCCTACTGGGAGCTTCTTCACAGAGCTCATACGGTGCTGGAGATCCGGAGAAGTGCTTCAATTTGAACATCACATTTGCAAAGTTTGGAAAGTGCTTCGGTTTCTGCATATGAAGTGTGCTGTTGTCATGATGAGCCATCCTGCTAAACACTTAAAGATTTTGGCTTTTGCATAAAATGAATGCCGGGATATGAAGAGTGAACGGATTACATTAGATCAGATCAGTAACTGTTACATAAAAATATGCTGTCACAATATTTTCTTGTATTATGTGCACTATAATCTATCCATCCCTCCCTCCCTCCCTCCCTCCATCCATCCCTCCCTCCCTCCCTCCCTCCCTCCCTCCCTCCCTCCCTCCCTCCATCCATCCATCCATCTATCTATCTATCTATCTATCTATCTATCTATCTATCTATCTATCTATCTATCTATCTATCTATCTATCTATCCGTCTATACATCTATATATCTATATATCTATCCGTCAGTCAGTCCGTCCATCTATCTGTTCGTCCGTCTATCTATCCATCCATCCATCCATCCATCCATCCATCCATCCATCCATCCATCCATCTATCTATATATCTATCTATCTATCTATCTATCTATCTATCTATCTATCTATCTATCTATCTATCTATCTATCTATCTATCTATCTATCTATCTATCTATCTATCATTCCATCCATCCATCCATCCATCCATCCATCCATCCATAAATCCATCCATCCATCCATCTATCTATCTATCTATCTATCTATCTATCTATCTATCTATCTATCTATCTATCTATCTATCTATCTATCTATCTATCTATCTATCTATCTATCTATCTATCATTCCATCCATCTATCTATCTATCTATCTATCTATCTATCTATCTATCTATCTATCTATCTATCTATCTATCTATCTATCTATCTATCTATCTATCTATCTATCTATCTATCTATCTATCTATCTATCTATCTATCTATCTATCTATCCGTCTATACATCTATATATCTATCTATCCGTCAGTCCGTCCGTCCATCTATCTGTTCGTCCGTCTATCTATCCATCCATCCATCCATCCATCCATCCATCCATCCATCCATCCATCTATCTATCTATCTATCTATCTATCTATCTATCTATCTATCTATCTATCTATCTATCTATCTATCTATCTATCTATCTATCTATCCATCCATCCATCTATCTATCCGTCTATACATCTATCTATCTATCCGTCCGTCCGTCCATCTATCCATCTATCTGTTTGTCAATCTGTCTATCTGTCCATCCATCTGTCTATCCGTCCATCTGTCCGTCCGTCCGTGTGTGTGTGTGTGTATGAATAAGTGTGTATGGGTGTTTCCTAGAACTGGGTTGCGGTTTGAAGGGCATCCGCTGCATAAAACATATGCTGAAATAGATGGCGCTACATTCTGCTGTGGCGTCCCCTAATAAATAAGGGACTAAAGCGAATGAAAATGAATGAATGAATTTATTTATAGTATGTATATATATATATATTGATTGTATGCACAATAATGTCTTTTGTTTAATAGCATTTACATCGTGGTGTCACAAATTATATTGCTTACAGTAATATTTTTTCACATTTATATGAGCAATATAATAGACACCATTTTACCAGGATAATAACATGATTATCATCACCACGAAGTCACAATCTTAATAAATTCGAAGTTTGCGATCTGCATTTTATTTACAGTTAGATTTCTATGTCAAAGCTGTCATCAATAGCATTTCTCAACATTCTGTAATGTTTTTAATATTGTATTAATATTTATTGTCTGTAGTATAGTTCAGTATAGTACAATTCTACACTGCGAAAAAAGCTTTTGTACTTAGTTTCAAAAGTTTAAATATCTAAAAACTCTTCAATCAAGAAGCATTTTAGTACAAATACAGCTATATTGTTAAGTATTGTTTTTAAAATTATACGTTTTATTTAAATCAAGCCAAATAATCTAGTTTTTGCATTGAAATAAGAATATTTTACTATATATAGATCAATATGTTGAGCTTGTCTAGTAAATGCTTTTTACTTTAAGAATTTGTTGATATTAGGACTAGAAACAAGACAAAACTGAATGTAAGAAAAGCATTTTTTACCGTTTTATCATGTTTATTACATGATTATTTTACATAAAGTGAGCTTCAGCTTAACACAAGCTAAATAATCTGCCAATGAGGGGTGAATCAAATAATGTAATTTCAAAGTGAAAAACAAGATTCTTCTGCTTGTTTTAAGGAGAAACTCTCTTCATTTTGGCTCATTATTGCTGAAAACAACACTATACTTTGTGCTTGTGTAGAAAATGCTGACTGATTTAAGAGTTTGTATATATTTGGATTGTAGAAAGCAGACTAAAACTCTATTTTTGTTGCAGTGTGTGTCTTTTCTCATAAAGAAACTCTCCTGTGTTCTTCTCTGTTGTTTCTTTGAAGTCATTGAAGACACAAAGCATAACAAAGCCATATGGTAATGCTTGAATGCGTGTCTTTCTCTCTGTGTGTGTGTGTGTGTGTGTGTGTGTTTTAGAAGCTGCCGCGCCGCATCACGTCCTGCTGAGTGACGCATCATTTGACGCTTTGATCTTCAGGAATGAAAACAGGTGAGACGGAGGATCCGACAGGTGTGAGTTCTTTACACTGATACACACTCAAACAGTGTCCAGGACAATCCCACACTGTCAAAAACACCCTTATTTAGCACTTTTACCTGTTTGAGTTTCATGTTTTTATGTTTCCTACTTTATGTGCATTATGGGGTCTTATTCTTTCCTTAAACATCTTTTAACCATGAAAAGTTTCTATAAAGTGACTTTCATTGTCATGTGTAATAGTGTGCAGTGCTGGATTGTGTGTGTTGGTTGTAATAAACTGCAGCACATTTTCTGTAATTGTACACACTTATTCCTCTAGATTTGATCTCTTATACATTATTTTATAATTCTAAATGACTAAAATGTCACTAAAATAACTCTGTTAAACCGTAGAGTTGAATTTTCAACATCTAAAGTGGACAGAGCAGAGATCCACTTCTCATAATGCAATTCACAACCACAAAATGAAGTGAGTTTTTCCTTAAAACAAGCTCAATAATCTGCCAATAGGGTAATTAATTTAGATTTTGCTTTTAAATAAGAGTATTTCTTTACCTCATTGGCAGATTATTTAGCTTGCTTGCAGAAAAAAAAACTCTTGGTAAGAATGAATTCATTTTATTTGATTTCACTGTGTGAATTTAGACTCCTGGACAAACCCAAACCTTTATGAGTTTCTTCATTCTGTGGAACACAAAAGAAGATATTTCGAAGAATGTTGGAACCCTGTAACCTTCCATAGTAAGAAAAACTAATAGAATGGAAGTCAATGGTTACAGGTTTTCAGCTTTCTTCAAAATATCTCCTTTTCAACACAAATATGTAAATTCTGTCATCATTTACTCTCCCTACTTGATCAAAACCTGAGTTTCTTTCTTCTGTTAAAAAACAAAAGACTATATTTTGAGGAATGTTTAAAACTGGTAACCATTGACTTCCATAGTAGTCATTGGTTCCCAGTTTTCAGCATACTTCAAATTATCTTCTTTAGTTTTCAACAGAAGTACGAAACTCTTAAATGTTTGGAAACTCTTGAGGGAGAATAAACAGTGAGTAAATTATTTTTTGAGGTGAACCACCCTTTAAAGTTAAAAATATGGAAAACTCTGCAGTTCAAAGCAAATTAAAGTGAGAGTTCACTCAAAAATGTAAATGTCTACATTATTTACTCATTCATCACGATAAAAAGATCATTTGAAGAATGCAGAAAACCGGTAACCATTGACTTTAATGAGAATGAGCACTGTGCTGTAGCCCACAGATCACACTATTGTGTTTCTTTTCTTTTTCATTCTTTTATAACCTGTTTTAACACATTTTAATTTGTTTAAAATCATTTTTATTATTGTCTTATACTTGTCTCTTTTATTCCTGTTTGTGTAAAGCACTTTGAATTGCCACTGTGCATGAAATGTGTTATAGAAATAATACATAAACCTGCCTTGCCTATTTGTTTTTCCTACAATGGAAATCAATGGTTACCGATTTTCAACATTCTTCAAAATATCTTCTTTAGTGTTCAACAGAAGATGGAAACTCATAGATGTTTGAGACGAGCGACAGATGAGTAAATGATGACAGAACCTTCATTTCTGTGTGAACTGTCCCTTTAGTTCTTCCTCTCGGTGGTGTAAACTCCATCAGGATCTGATATTTTGAGGAAGTTGCTGACACAGGAAAAGCGGCAACACCCTTATTACCAAACAGTCTCCTTAAGTATGCTAATTTCTGCTTTAGATGCCATCAGCATCACTTCCTGAGGCTCAGATCTAATCAACATCCAGAGCAGAAACACACGGCACTAATACTCTGGGCCAAACCGAGATGCTTTTAATGTAGCATTCATTCATTTTCTTTTCAGCTTAGTCCCTTTATTAATCAGGGGTCGCCACAGCGGAATGAACCGCCAACTTATCCAGCATATGTTTTACCTAGCGGATGCCCTTCCAGCTGCAACACTTCAATGGGAAACATCCATTCATTCTTACATGCACACTCATACACTACAGACAATTTAGCCTACCCAGTTCCCCTATAGCGCATGTGTCTGTGGGGAAAACCGGAGCACCTGGAGGAAACCCACGCCAACACGGGGAGAACATGCAAACTCCACACGGAAACATCAACTGACTCAGCCGAGGCTCGAACCAGCGACCTTCTTGCTGTGAGGTGATTGTGCTACCCCCTGTCACACAGTAACGCCCTGCTTTTAATCTATGTTTAAATGAAAATAATTTGATCATGGAAACTCCTGTTACGCTAATTACTCTTAATGTCTGTTTTCTGGAAAGCATTGTAAAATGGATGATATACTTTTCCCCTCTTATTTTTCGAGGGAATGTATGGAAGAAAAACAGCTAAACTATAAGCTTTGTGGGTTTTTTTAAATAGCAAAAATCACTAAACTAAGACAAAAACACGTGTCTTATTGATCTTGATGGTCAACAAATAATACTTTAAACTAAAGCCACAATAATACTGATATGAAATAACATGCACATGCAAGTTTTTAAACAGTATAAATAAATAATAATACAATTATAATAAATAAATAATAATAATATAATAATAAATAATTAAATAAATAAAAATAATAATAAAATATATAGCCCCAATCAAACAATTTAGCAATTTTGTTCAAAAGTTTTCAGGGCACCACACCCTCAATATGACATGCAGGAATACATTTAATCCAATAATACACGGCGCCTAGACTGCAGCTCTGCACAGGACGTTTGGCCAGAGGAGGAACGGTGAAGCCCAACTGAGCCTGGTTTCTCTCCAGGTTTCTCTCCTTCACTTTGGTCAATTGGTGATGTTTGTTCCTCCACTGTCGCCACTGGCTTGCTTAGTTTGGGACCTGTGGAGCTGTGCATGGATGGATTTGCTCTTCAGTGTTTGGACTCTCATCAGTGAATATTAAACCACACTGAGCTAAACTGAACTTCAGCTCTGTACACTGGACTGAGACAGCTTCAGTTTACTACAACTTCTGTGTTCAGCTAACCCTAACCCTAACCCACACAACCTACACTGTAAAAGGTCTATAACAACAAAGATGAATTGAATTTATTTAGCTTAAAAGTTTTCACCCCCCCTTAAACTGACATGCTATTATGCATTTACAGTGCTCAAAAGTTTTCACCCCCCTGAAAAATGACGTGCAATAATGCACTTCAGGATAAGAATACGTAACCCAATCAACCGATTTAGCAATTTCACTTAAAAGTTTCATCTCCAAATTGACATGCAATAACATATTTATTTAGTTTAAAAGTTTCCACCCCCCTCTGAAAACTGACATCCATAATGCATTTATTTATCTTGAAAATCCCCCCCTCAAAGAAGAGACATGCAATGATGTATTTACTTTTGCTTAGAGTATACCTTCATAATCAAAATATGTAAACCCAAGTAATCAATTCAGCAATTTTGCTTTTAAACTTTTCAGCCTCCCAAAACTGACATGCAATAACACATTTATTCTGCTTAAAAGTTTTCACCCCCCTAAAACTGTCATTGAATATATTTTTGCTCAAAAGTTTTCACCCCTGCAAATGACATGCAATAGTACAATTATTTTGCTTACTGGTTTTCACCCACCCAAAACCGACATGCAATAATGAAGTTTGCTTAAAAGTTTTCACCCCCTCCCAAAATAACGGACATGCAATTATACATTTATCTTCAGTCCACCCTAAAAAGTGACATGCAACACATTTATTCTGCTTAAAAGTTTTCACCCCCCTAAAACAGTCATTGAATATATTTTGTTCAAAAGTTTTCACCCCCCACACTGACATGCAATAATACATTTATTTTGCTGACATGCAATGCACTGACATATGATGCAATTTGCTTAAGTTTTCACCCCCCAAAAAAAGAAACTGACATGCAATAATACATTTATTAATCTTAAAATCCCCCCTCCCAAAAAAAGAGGCATGCAATAATGCATTTACTTTGCTTAAAGTATAATTTCATAATTAATATATGTAACCCCAAATATCCAATTTAGAAATTTAGCTTAAAAGTTTTCACCCCCCGAAAACTGACAGACATGCAATAATGCATTTATTCGACTTAAAAGTGGACTTCCTGAGTCTCCAGATCTAATCAGCATCCCCAGCAGAAAGCCAGCGCATTAATGTTTCATCAGAAATAAACAGCTATTTTCCGAGTGAGTGGCTGCGAGTGAATGGCAGGGCAGTTCCTGTGTGCTGTGGCCCTGAAAACGCCCTGCAGCCCGAGTGTTTAACAGCCCACGCTCGCTCGTGTACAGCTGCTTGTTAACATGACTTTGGAGGTCTGAGATGCATATCTGTGAGCTCCACCCGCGGGACGCCTGAATGGGGCTCTGCGGGGGGCGGGTTTGGGTGGAGAGGACCCCGGGTGATCACACAAGGCTAAGTGCTGGACACTCATATGCTAATGGACCCTCAGA
This sequence comes from Danio rerio, assembly GCF_052040795.2. NCBI lineage: Eukaryota > Metazoa > Chordata > Actinopteri > Cypriniformes > Danionidae > Danio > Danio rerio. The sequence goes on from NC_141045.1 coordinate 731,564, forward strand.
ATAGCGAAGAGTTCCTTTATCAAGACTGCGTGGGTGTAAATGCATGTTAAGCGCCTTTATTTTAACATCAGATCCTGCATAACGCGACTGATCAAAATCATACCACTGATAAACTCAATGCAAAGCTGATGGAGTCATTAGCACGTGTGTCCTGAGGATACAGCGGGTCGAGACCCAGACAATTACACCTTCCTCAACGGCTCATTTCCACAAGTTTACTTCAGAGGAGACATGAGAGAGTGAAACGTTCTCACAGAAACACCACTGTAAATAAGAGATTAGTTGACTTTACTTTAAAAAAGTGAGTAGACCCGATGGTTTTAAAGTGATTATCTGACTTGTGATGTGATCTGTTGAACACTTTTTTGTGAAAGTGAGTAAACCTGTTAATGGTAAAGTCAATGGTTGACTTCTGAAGCGACTGCTTGACTGCTTTTTGAAAATGTGAGTAAAACTTTTAAAAGCGATTAAATGACCTTACTTTAAAAAGCGAGTAAACCCAGTGCTAATAAAGCAATTACTTCACTTTTAAGGTGATTAGTGGACTTTTAAAGAGATTAGTGGATATTCGTTTTTAATAAGAGAGTCGAAGTGATTAGTTGAATTTTAAAGTGATCGGTTAAGTAAAAATTGAGTAAGCCCATTGGTTTAAAGCAATCAATTGACTTTTAAACACTTTTAGATTATTTCCAATGTAAAGCTATTGGGTGACTTTTAAAGCATTTGGTTAAACTTTAAAAACAATTGGTCGACTTTTAAAGGTGATTAAACTTTTAAAAGGGATTGGTTGACTTTTAAAGGTGATTTGGTTGACTTTTAAGGGTGTTTGGTTTACTTAAAAACAATTGGTTGACTTTTAAAGGTGATTGGTCGACTTTTAAAGCTGATTGGTCGAATTTTAAAGATGATTGGTCGACATTTAAAGGTGATTGGTCAACATTTAAAGGTGATTGGTTGACTTTTAAAGGTGATTGGTTGAATTTTAAGGGTGTTTGGTTTACTTAAAAACAATTGGTTGACTTTTAAAGGTGATTGGTCGACTTTTAAAGCTGATTGGTCGAATTTTAAAGATGATTGGTCGACATTTAAAGGTGATTGGTCAACATTTAAAGGTGATTGGTTGACTTTTAAAGGTGATTGGTTGAATTTTAAGGGTGTTTGGTTTACTTAAAAACAATTGGTTGACCTTTAAAGGTGATTGGTTGACTTTTAAAACCATTGGTTGACTTTCAGGGTGATTGGTTGAATTTTAAAGGTGATTGGTTGATTTTAAAGGTGTTTGGTTGACTTGATAGGTTAAGTTTCAACATGTTTGGTTGACTTTTAAAACTATTGATTATCATTTAAAGTGATTGGTTGACTTTCAGAAAGTGTTTGGTTGTCTTTTAAAGCATTTGGTTAAATTTAAAAACAATTGCTTACCTTTTAAAGGGGATTGGTTGAATGTTTAAGCTATTGGTTGACTTTTAAACATGACTGATTGTCTTTAAAATTGATTGGTTAAGTTTCAAAGTGTTTGGCTGACTTTAAAAACAATTGGTTGACTTTTAAAGGTGATTGGTTGAATTTTAAAGGTGATTGGTTGACTTTTAAAAACAATTGGTTGACTTTAAAAGTACTTGGTTGAGTTTTAAAACAATTAGTTGAATTTTAAAGGTATTGGCTGTATGTAGGTATCGACTTTTAAATTGATAGGTAGATTGATAAGTTTAAACTTGCTTGGTTGACTTTTAAAACCATTGTTTGGCATTTAAAGTGATTGGTTGACTTTCAGAAAGTGTTTGGTTGTCTTTTAAAGCATTTGGTTTACTTTTAAAACAATTGGTTGAATTTTAAAGCTATTGGTTGGCTTTTTAAGGTGATTGTTTGACTTTTAAATTGATTGGTTAAGTTTCAAAGTGTTTGGCTGACTTTAAAAACAATTGGTTTACTTTAAAAGTGATCGGTCAACCTTTAAAACCAATGGTTGGCTTTTAAAGTGTTGGGTTGTCTTGAAACAATTGTTTGACTTTTAAAGCTATTGGTTGTCTTTGATTTAGGAGCAGTAAATTAACTCAGTTTTTCAAACACTTAGTTGACTTATTATTATTTTTTTAGAGAATAAACCCACTGCTTTTAAAACAAGTAGTTGACTTTTAAAGTGCTTAATTGACCTTTAAAGCATTTAGTTAATTTTTAGAGTGATTAATTTGCTTTTTTAATGATTAATTGACTTTACTCAAAAAACTGATGAAAATAATTAGGTTATGAAACCGTGATCTGAATTCTAATTCACAATCCGTTTACTCACTTTTTCTACAAGTAAAGTAACTACAGTGCTCGTGTTAATGGAGTTAAACCAGATTCAGTCCACAGTTCGGCCAAAACCCTCAGGATTTGAGAGACAGTAAATGTGACTGTTTTGAACATCTGACTGACAAATGCAGCAATAATGACACTCACTGTAATGATGTGGTTAATGGCATGATTATGAGTAGTGTGTAAAAACAAGCCTTGATTAGGGCCAGTAAATGTGGAAATGTTCATTCTGCTGGATGCATTAGTCAGGATGTGTTTGATTTGGCTGGTGCAGATCTGTGTGTCAGTGCTGGATTCTGTCTTTGGGTTTAATGTTAAGAACAGCACTACTGGCAGACGATGAGAACGAACCCTGCACATGAGGAGTTTCCCTCCAAAACCTCCGTCCAACAAATACACACGTTTGTGATGTCACCTCCAAAAACATTCAGATACAAAAAGCATCTTTGAATCTTCTCAAACAAACAAGAACACCAAAGAAAAACTACACATAAGAGAGACTTAATGAGTGTGTCGGTGCCAAACAGTGCTCCTCAGAGTCTTTTAATAGCGTATTGATCATAGAAATGATTATTAGTGTCGGTTTTCTGGAATGCCCTGCAAAAATGGAAGATTTATTAATTTATTTTTGCATGGAAGTAATGTAAAAAGACAGGGCACGTTTGAATATACGGAAGAAAAATTGCCAAACAAAGAGCATTTTTCTATAGTTAAAACTAAGACAAATAAAACTAAGACAAACCAAGTCATGAAGTAAAGCCACAATAATACTCTTCTTAATTTTATGAATTAACATGCAGAAACAACATAATTAAAGAGGAGAATTTGAATATTTGAGTATAAAAGGAGTAAACTATGTAGCCCCAATCAACCAATATTTCCTAAAAGTTTTTACCCCCATAAAACTGCCGTGCAATGCATTTGTTGCTTAACGTTTTCAAAAAAACAAACAAACATGCAATGAATTTAAGCTGCTTAAAAGTTTTTACCCACCAAAACTAACATGCAATAATGCAATTATGTTGCCTAAAATTATGCAGTAATGCCTGTTGCTTAAAAGAGCCCCCCCCCCCCCCCCCCCAAAAAAAACTAACATGCAATGTATTTATGTTGCTTAAAAGCTTTCAGCCCCCCCACACTAAAACTAACATGCAATAAAGCAATTATGTTGCTTAAGTTTTCACCCGCCCCCCCAAAAAAAACTAATATGCTAATACCCAATAAAGCATTTTTTGTCTAAGTTTTCACCCCCCCCCCAAAAAAAACCAAACATGCAATGTTTTTATGTTGCTTAAAAGTTTTCACCCCCCACCAACCTCACAACTAACATTCAATAATGCATTTATGTTATCTAAATGTTTTCACCCCCCCCCAAAAAAACTAACATGCAATGTATTTATGTTGCTTAAAAGCTTTCAGCCTTTAAGCTTTTTCAGCCCCCCCCCCCACCAACCCTGAAACTAACATCCAATAATGCATGTTTCTTAAGACCACCCCCCCTTAAACTAACATGCAATAATGTATTTATGTTGCTTAAGTTTTCACCCCCCCAACTAACATGCAATAATGTATTTATGTTGCTTAACCCCCCTTAAAAAAACTTACATGTAATAATGTATGTTGCTTAAAAGTTTTCACCCCCCCCCCCCCCCCAAACTAACATGCAATAATTCATTTATTCTGTTTAAAAGTTTTCTCCCACCAAAACTGACATGCAATAATGCATTTGTGTTGCTTAAAAGTTTTCACCCCCTAAAACTGATGAGCAAAAACACACTTAAGGACATTTGTCCAGCAAAAACACTCCTGATCTGTGAGTTTCTAATAAAGGTTTATCATGAAAACAATCAAAGAACCTAATAAACGTTTGACCCACAGTGAAATATGAGAGAGCACTGGATGTCTGAAACAGGAAGGACGGCAGTGTCGACTCATTTCAGAGCATTTGGACGATCCTCCCAAACTTTTGGCCAAACTTTGAAGAGCTCCAGTGTTTTTCTAGGACCAAATGGTTTGTCTTTTCCCAACAGACTGAAGGCATTAGCGGGAGACCACCTGCGCTCTGACCCGCCGGAGACACGTCACGAAATAAAAACCTTTACCTCGCTCTATCATTTATATCATGGGGTTTACTGTAATACTTTTACATCATTTACAGAACCATGATTAACGGCATCATGAGAAAATTGCAATCTTGAAAGTACTTTGTTTTTACATTTTACATCTTTTATTATTAAATAAGACCTGCAATCAATAGTTTTATAAAGTCTGTTGTACTGGATTAATATTTATTTGCATATTTCTACATTCTTAATCAGATGTTTGCCATGAAGCTCTGAACAAAATGAGAACTTTGATTGCTGATTGAATTGACAGAAATGATCATATATAGTGATAACTATCATTAATATCAGGACATGAGATTCCTAACTCTGAAAGTCTGATATTTCCCACAACACACCTCTTTCTCTTCCAACACACTCTTTAAAACTAACAATCAGCCCCAGTTTCAGACATTTATAAAAGCTTCCCAATATAACTTCAAAAAGTAGGACGTGACACAGCAGAATATAGGACACACGTGCACTCAGAGCCCCAGAGGAGAGACTTTCAATATAATGAAGTATTCTCTTAAAAATCAGCTCAAACACTGACCTCACCTCAGTCAGAAGCGTCTGCGAGCAGTATTCAGGGCTGAAAGAGTGTTCTCCGCGATCCTACATGTCCTCAGAGGGAGCCTGTAAATCAGATGTAAATCCACATCATGTTGTGCTGCTCAGGATGTTTACAGTGGAGTGAAGGAGCAGAACTGATGCCTCAAACTTTACTGCGGTATTCTGGAGCCACTCCTCTGAAGCAGAGAGCTCCAGACCCTCTAAACCAAACCCCCTTCACACACACACACACACACACACACACACACACACACACACACACACGCTCCTCAGGTTACTGCAGCCACCAGGACACACGGAACCAATATCAAACACAAGAAAACAAGAGTAAAACTTTAGCTAATTCACACTGTTCACTACTGGCTTATTACCTGCCTATGTTCAATATATTAAAGTATAAAGTCATATAAAGTTTGATTTTATCATACATCTCTAAACATTGACGTGCAATTAAATATTTAACAAACTTTTTTAACTAATAACTAACATGCAATAATGCATTTATTCTGCTTAAAGCCCCCCCCCCCCCCCAAACTAACTAATTGCAATAAAATATTTGTTGCTTAAAAGTTTTCAGCCCCTAACTATCATGCAATAATCCATTTATTCTGCTCAAAAGTTCACATCCCCAAACTAACATGCAGTAATCCATTTATTCTGCTTAAGTTTGCACCCCCGTCCCCCAAACAGACATGCAATAATGCATTAATTCTGCTTAAAGACCCCCCCCCCCCCATTAAACAAACATGCAATAAAATGTTGCTTAAAACTTTTTACCCCCCCCCCCCCCCAAATACCATTCTAGCATGTTTTTATTCTGCTTAAAATCCCCCCCCCCCCATGATTTTTTTTTTGCAAAAAAAAACTGATATGCAATATATTTATTCAGCTTAAAGGTTCCCCCCTAACCAAACTCACATGCAATAAAATGTTGCTTAACCCCCCCCCCCCCCCCCCCCCAATTTTTTTTAAATAAATACAATTCAAACTAATTAACATGCAAAAATGTATTTATTCTGCTTAAAAGTTCACCCCTTCCTCGAAAACTGATATGCAATATATTTATTCTGCTTAAAGCCCCCCCCCCCCCTTCCCCCAACAAACTAACAAGCAATGAAATGTTGCTTACAAGTTTTTACCCCCAAACTATCATACAATTAAGTTAATTCAGCTTAAAAGTTTTCAATAATATTTCCATTATTTCATGCAATAATATATTTATGTTGGTTAAAAGTTTTCACCCCCTAACTACCAGCAAAATTCTATTTATTCTGCTTAAGTTTTCACTGATATGCACTAATATATTTATTCTGCTTAAAAGTTTCCCCCGCCCCACTCAACATGCAATACATTTATTTTGCTAACTAACATCGAATATCAAAATTCTAACCAAAACTCAACGTCTCAAAGCATTCTTTAATCTCAATTCAAGCGTCTTCAGATATTAGAACTGGAAATCAAGACAACAAGATAAAAACTACAGATTAAGATAATACACAATATTACAACATGTACTGTATTCACAACCGACATCATCTGAGACTTTCAGTTTTGTATATTGAGAATAAACTGACGCGAGTGCAACTGTTTAGAAAGCATTCATAATGTTACAGTGAATTAGGATGATGTTGTTGGCCAGTACATCTGCATGAAACACACAAAAACACACTGAATGCATTAAAGCACAGATGAAAACAACAGAGAAAGAAGCAGATGAAAACAACAGCGCTTTGTGGACACCAGTCTAACAGTACTGAGCCTCAGAAACTCAATAATTAACTGTAAAATAACACCATAAAGTCTTCACTGTATAAACTCAATTCATCCCTGTTTAAAAGACGAACTTTGTCATTTGTGGTGCTCAAATGCTTTAAATTCACGTGAAATCTCAGTCACAGGCCTTAAAATACATTCATACATGAATTCTCCTTCGGTCTTTATTTCAGGGGTCACCACAGCGGAATGAACCGCCAAATATTCCAGCACATCTTTTACACAGCGAATGTCATTCCAGCCAGTAATGGGCAACACCCATACACACTCATTGACACACACACACACACACACTACAGCCAATGTGTTTGGACTGTGGGGGAAACCGGAGCACCCGGAGGAAACCCACGCCAACACGAGGAGAACATGCAAACTCCACACAGAAACACCAACTGACCCAGCCAGGACTCAAACCAGTGACCTTCTTGTTTTGAGGCGACAGTACTAACCACTAAACTGTAAAAATACATCCAAATATATCCAGAAAAATAAGCCTTTACACTATTAGATCAGGGTGTGTTAATCCCAAGTCGACACTGCAGATCCTGTGATGCGACTATTGTTTTCGATACTGATGCTGAAAGCATATATTAAACAACCCTACTGAAAAAGCCTGCACAGATCAGGGCTGCAGATTAAAGCAGGGTAAAACACTGATGTAAGGATATAAACTAAAGTTAGCTGGAGTTTTTCTGGCCAATGCAGATTGAGTCAAGCGCAGTGTTTTCCAGACCGCTACAGCTCAAAGACTCCACATGGTTTCTCACAGTGTTTGACATGCTAATCAGTAAGGCCGTCCGTATTAGAGCCAATCCACTTCTGCTGTTGGTGTCCTGCAGCATGCACACTGTGCCATCTTACACTGATCTTTGCTTATGTTTTGGGACGTCTGGTGACCAAAATCCAACGTAATTTAGACCGATTTAGCTGACGTTTATATTTGGTTTGCTTATGTTGTGGCATCAACTAAAATCCAACGTCAGGCTAATGTCACAACGTGATGTCCATAAAGTGTCAAAAAACTAAAATCTGTAGACGCTGATGTTTTTTGTCGGTTCTATGTTGTGTTATTAACTAACCATGATACAACGTCAAACTAACATTAATGTTTGTAGTTGGTTCTCCAACACACACACACACACACACACACACACACACTGAAATCCTGCACACTGATGAGGAGCACCCAAACATTCAGAGTGTGTGATGATGATCGTAGAATAGATCAGAGGACTGAAGTTTAACAGATCTGCTTTATTGTAGAGTATCAGTGAAGGAGGGTCAAGCTCATAACAGTAAGCCAACAGGAGGAAATCAAGACGTTCTGCAGAGCCCGAGGGAAGCGATGATGTTCATGAGCTCAGAGTTGTTGTTTTGTAGGTGAAATGTTTGAGGTAAACAGTACAGACCACCCTGAGCTGAAGGGTCCAGTTTCATCTTCATTCAGGACCGCAGCGGATGCAGCACAAACGCTGAGCTTTATTTGTTTAAACAGCAGGAGAGTCTCACCTTTAGCACATTCCAGAGGAAATTAAGGACTAATAATATATCGAGCCGATCCGGAGATTTCTGAGGTCAGATGAATGTAGCACAGTTTAAGCAATCTCATTTCATGATAATGATGTACAGTTGAAGACTCAATTATAGGCAGTGGCATGCAGAAATGCTTTTATACAGGATGCATAAAAAGCAAGTATAAAAATGCAGATATAAATGCATGAAAAAAATGCATGTAAAAATTCTATTATACTCATGTGTAAAAAAAAGCACTTAAAAAGCACATTTAAAATCGCATGGAGAAATTGCATGTGTAAAAAGCATGGAAAAATGCATGTAATAATCCATTTATAAAAATGTATGCAAAATATGCAAGTACAAAATGCACATATAAAAATGTATGTAAAAATTATATTATTCTGTATGTATAAAAAGTTAAAATAAATAAAACACTAAAGTATAAAAAATGCATGTAAACGCATATTAAAAAACATATAAAATGCATGTAAAAATTGCATGAATAACAATGCATGGAAGAAATGCATGTAATAATCCATGTTTAAAAATGCATGTAAAAATGCATGTAGAAAACATATGTAAAAAACTGCATATAAAAAATGCAGATAAACAAAATATAGATAAATATGCATGTAAAACATATGAATAAAAATGCATGTATAAAAAATGTATGTAATTATTATCTATTATACTGCATGTATAATAAATGATAAAATAAATAAGAACATTGAAGTATAAAAAAATCATGTAAAACCGCAGGAATAAAAATGCATGTAAAGAAATGGAACAGAAAAAATTAAATGCATTGAAAAATACATGGTAAAAAGCATAGAAAATGCATGGAAAAATGCATATATAAAAATTTAAGGAACAAAAATTATGTTCCATTAAACATAAAAACTTAAACACTGATGTAAAAAATATGCATGTAAAAAAGCACATAAAAACGCATGTAAAAAAAAACTGTTTAAAAATGCATGTAAAAATTGTAACTATATCTAAAAGCATTTATTATAAAGATTTATATTTATTTTAAAATAAATAAAAACACTCCATTTGTGTTTGGCTAACAAAAAAAGTCAAATACACCGAGGATGAGGGTAAATAAATGTGGTGGTTTTCATTTTTGGGTGAACTAAAACCAAAAATTTCATTCATTCAATCATTTTCTTTTTGGCTTGGTCCCTTTATTATTATTAAAAGGTCACCACAGCGGAATGAACCACCAATCTTAAAACCAAAAATCTGATCTAAAAATATATATAAAGCCTGCATCAGGTCCCGACCTTTATTACACTCAGCTTTTTTACAGCTGCGGTGGCTCTGAATGAAAGGGCTGGTAACGGGACAGTGCTCGTGAAGGTTTTTAGAGGACAACACCATTGTTGTGTTCAAGGCCACAGAGGAGCAAACACAGCAGGACTCGACTGAAGCGCAGCCTTTTGTGTTGCGGAAACAAAGAAGAAGAGTTTGGAGAGTCTGTTTTAGCAGCTCGGTGAGAGATAAACAAACCTGGAGAATCACTGACAGGCTTTCATGCATCTGGAGCACTAAAAACTGCAGTCAATACTGACAAAATACTGTGCTTTTACTTAGAGCTTTTGTCTTGTTTCTAGTCTAAATCTCTACAAAATCTTAAATCAAGAATTATTTTCTGGACAAGCAAAAACTACTGTCTGGCGTTAAGAACAAATTAGTGAAATCTTTTTATTATTTTGCCTTAAAACAAGCAAAATAATCTGCTTAAAATAAAATAAAAAATAACAAAACAAAAATAAAATATTCAATAAAAAAACACAAAAAATAATAAATAAATAATTACATTAAATGAAAACTGATTTTATTCCAGCCAAATTAAAGGAAGTCCATTTAAATAAAAAAAACTGAATAACACAAAACTAAATAAATAAAACTAAAATAAAATGAAATAAAAAAATTAATTAAACAATCAAATTAAAACTGCTTTTATGTATTTATTTTTTAGAAAATACTGTGGGGAAAGAATAAACATTTACCAGGAGGGCTAATAATTATGCAATCAACTGCATCTTAAAAGAAAGCATAAGAAACAGGTCCTGTAAAGCAGCTCAGACTGCAGAGGTGAATGAGTGTCCTGTGTCAGATCTCAGGTCAGATGTGAATGAAGTCATTTGTACAAGAGCCAAAAATAGCAGCGATTTCCCAAAAAGCGTGGAGAAGAGCAGTTCACATGAGCACTGTATCTGTGCTGGAGTTCAGGGCGCCACTAATAACACACCAACCAAACATAGCTTTTATAATTGCAATACAATTCACACTGAAACAACATAAAACCCCCTACAATAACATACAAACCTATAACACATCCGGTTCACAATGCCAATGTCACATATTGATTAACAGATAATTATGAAAAGAATCCAAACGCTTCTGATGGTGTTTTTAAATCTCTTCTTAAAGCTCATTTGTTTTCCTTTTCAGCTGTTTGTCTTATATATTGCTATTGAAAGCGTTTAAGAAATTAAATAAACTAAATGCAGTCAGATTGTATTGTTCCGATTAATTGCTGAAGCTTTTATTATAATACGCAGATTTATTCACCTGACAATAAAATTAAAATGCAAAAGCATTACTGCAAAAGTGCATGCTTATTATCACTATATACTGAATTTCAGCATGTCTTATCAATATTGTGCATCTTTATTATCACAATATATTCAATTATTGAATATCTGCAGAAAAAAATCTATATTGTGCATTTATTATCACCATATATTGAGTTATTGAATATTGTGCATGTTCATTATCGTCAAATATTGAGTTATTGAATATTGTGCATGTTCATTATCCCCTTATATTGAGTTATTGAATATTGTGCATGCTCATTATCACCATACAGTATATTGAGTTATTGAATATTGTGCATGTTCATTATCGTCATATATTGAGTTATTGAATATTGTGCATGTTCATTATCGTCATATATTGAGTTATTAAATATTGTGCATGCTCATTATCACCATATATTGAGTTATTGAATATTGTGCATGGTCATTATCGTCATATATTGAGTTATTAAATATTGTGCATGTTCGTTATCACCATATATTGAGTTATTGAATATTGTGCATGTTCATTATCGTCATATATTGAGTTATTGAATATTGTGCATGTTCATTATCGTCATATATTGAGTTATTAAATATTGTGCATGCTCATTATCACCATATATTGAGTTATTGAATATTGTGCATGGTCATTATCGTCATATATTGAGTTATTGAATATTGTGCATGTTCATTATCACCATATATTGAGTTATTGAATATTGTACATGTTCATCATCATCATATATTGAGTTATTGAATATTGTGCATGTTCATTATCATCATATATTGAGTTATTGAATATTGTGCATGTTCATTATCACCATATATTGAGTTATTGAATATTGTGCATGGTCATCATCACCATATATTGAGTTATTGAATATTGTGCATGCTCATTATCACCATATATTGAGTTATTGAATATTGTGCATGTTCATTATCACCATATATTGAGTTATTGAATATTGTGCATGGTCATTATCACCATATATTGAGTTATTGAATATTGTGCATGCTCATTATCACCATATATTGAGTTATTGAATATTGTGCATGTTCATTAAAACCATATATTGAGTTATTGAATATTGTGCATGGTCATTATCACCATATATTGAGTTATTGAATATTGTGCATGTTTATTATCATCATATATTGAGTTATTGAATATTGTGCATGTTCATTATCACCATATATTGTTATTGAATATTGTGCATGGTCATTATCACCATATATTGAGTTATTGAATATTGTGCATGTTTATTATCATCATATATTGAGTTATTGAATATTGTGCATGCTCATTATCACCATATATTGAGTTATTGAATATTGTACATGTTCATTATCAATATATATTGAGTTATTGAATATTGTGCATGTTCATTATCACCATATATTGAGTTATTGAATATTGTGCATGCTCATTATCACCATATATTGAGTTATTAAATATTGTGTATGTTCATTATCACTATATATTGAGTTATTGAATATTGTGCATGTTCATTATAGTCATATATTGAGTTATTGAATATTGTGCATGTTTATTATAGTCATATATTGAGTTATTGAATATTGTGCATGTTCATTATAGTCATATATTGAGTTATTGAATATTGTGCATTTATCATCACCATATATTGAGTTATTGAATATTGTGCATGTTCATTATCATCATATATTGAGTTATTGAATATTGCGCATGCTCATTATCACTATATTTTGAGTTATTAAATATTGTGCATGTTCATTATCATCATATATTGAGTTATTGAATATTGTGCATGCTCATTATCACTATATTTTGAGTTATTAAATATTGTGCATGCTCATTATCATCATATATTGAGTTATTGAATATTGTGTATGTTAATTATCACCATATATTGAGTTATTGATTATTGTGCATGTTCGTTATCACTATATATTGAGTTATTGAATATTGTGTATGTTCATTATCACCATATATTGAGTTATTGATTATTGTGCATGTTCGTTATCACTATATATTGAGTTATTGAATATTGTGCATGTTCATTATCACTATATATTGAGTTATTGAATATTGTGCATGTTCAATATCACCATATATTGAGTTATTGAATATTGTGCATGTTCAATATCACCATATATTGAGTTATTGAATATTGTGCATGTTCATTATCACTATATATTGAGTTATTGAATATTGTGCATGTTCATTATCACCATATATTGAGTTATTGAATATATCAGCACATGTCTAACATCATCAGACTGGCTCTGCTGTACGAGACGCTGCTGTTTAGCTCTAGTTTCAGAGTTCAGGGTTACAGAAGTATATATAAGCAATATAAAACAGCACAAGTCACACATCCCTGACCTAGGATCCTTTCTGAGCACACGAGGGGTCGTAAATCTGGCCCCTGCGGCCCCTCATGGTCACAGAGATGCAAACAGCACCAAACACCTGGCCAAAGCTCCCGCTGTAAAACTGAAGGGCCGGCGTGTCCAAACACACTCTGCTGAAAACACTATTAGCTTTTGACTTTATTATTATTATATGCTTTAACATGAGGGCACTCGCAGGGCTCGGGCCCCAAAGGACTGACCCATATTTGACAGCGTACTAAATTCAGGCTCTTAATGTGGGACAATTATCACTGTGGCTGGGTTGGAGTTTGCTAAACCTGCATGGCTCAAATAGTTCGTTAAATAAATGGGTTTACATAAATTATATTATGCTTCAAAAATCTGCCGGACATTTGCCAGACACGAAGCAATTTAAACACAATTAATTATTACAATAACAAAAACAGGGTAATAATATGATAGATATTCACAAAACATTATATTACCATGGGAAATGTTCAAAAATAAACTACTTAAAATTATAAAATGTAAAAAAAAAAATCATTAAAATTCCAAAGCATCATATTGACTAGTGCATTAATTAAAAAATATCAATATTATGATGCATGTAAAAAATATATATTAATATGATGCATGTAAACAAACATTAACACTATGATGCATGTAAAAATATTATGATGCATTTAAAAACCATTAATATTGTGATGAATGTAAAAATACTATGATGCACGTAAAACAAACATTACTATGATGCATTAAAAATATTATTACTATGATGCATGTAAAAATAATAGGTAATAATATGCATGTTAAAAACATTCATTCTAAAATTAAATGTAAACATTTTCAAAAATACTACGATGCATGTAAAAAATTATTATGATGCATGTAAAAACATGATACGTGTAAAAATATTCCGACACATGTACAATAATCCCATTATTACCATGATGCATGTAAAACATTAAAACTGATGGATTTAGAAAAATATTAACACTATGATGCTTGTAAAACATTAATATCATGATACATGTAACATTACTATGATACATGTAAAAAATAATAATATGTAATAAATACCATGCATGTTAAAAAACATTATATTCCTTCTTTCTTTTTTTTTTGGCTTAGTCCCTTTATTAATCAGGGATCGCCTCAGTGGAATGAACCGCCAACTTATCCAGCACATGTCTTACGCAGCAGATGCCCTTCCAGCTGCAACCCAGTACTGGGAAACACCCATACACTCTTGCATTCACACACATACACCACAGCATGTAAAAACATTATTACCACGCATGAAAAAACAATGAAAGTAAAAAACGAATATTATGACGCATGTACAAAAATCACATTGATACTCTGATGCATGTAAAAAACATGAATACTGATGCATTCAGAAAAAATTAACACTATGATCATCTACAGAACAAACCATCATTATAGAATAACTTGCCTAATTACCCTAACCTGCCTAGTCAACCTAATTACCCTAGTGAAGCCTTCAAATATCACTCTAAGCTGTACACTAGTGTCTTGAAGAATATCTAGTCTAATAATATTTAGTGTCATCATGGCAAAGAGAAAATAAATTAGTTATTAGAGATGAGTTATTAAAACTATTATGATTAGAAATGTGTTGAAAAAATAAACAGGGGGGCTAATAATTTAGAGGGTTTAATAATTCTGACTTCAACTGTATGTAAAAAAAATACAATGATGTATGTAAAATACTATGATGCATTTAAAAAAGTATTATGATGCATCTACAAAAATATCATTAAAACTATGATGCCTGTAAAAACATGAATACTTATGCATTTAAGAATAATATTATGAATCATGTAAAAAATACTATGAAGCATGTAAAATAATAAAATGATGCATGTACAAAAATCACATTAATACTATGACGCATGTAAAAACATGCTGATCCATTTAAGAAAAAATTAACACTATGATGCATGGAAAAGATTAATATTACGATACATGTAAAAACATTACTATGATGCATGTAAAAATACTAATATGTAATACTATGCATGTTAAAAAAGTAACTATATGATGCATTTAAAATACATCATAACTATGCATGAAAAAACATAATGCATGTAAAAAATGAATAATATGAAGCATGTAAAAATACTATGATGCATGTACAAAAATCACATTAATATATGATAAATATAAACACCTTGATGCATGGAGAAAGATTAATATTATGATACATGTAAAAACAACATTACTATGATGCATGCAAAAAAGACGCATGTAAAAATACTATAATGCATGTGAAAAACATTATTATTATTATGATTCATCTACAAAAATCCCATTAATAGTTTGATACAAAAAAACATTATTTTTATGCATGTAAAAAATCCTATTGCTATGATGCATGTAAAAAACAAATACTGATACATTTAAAAAATATTAACACTATGATGCATGGAAAAACATTAATACTATAATACATGAAATATTAATATGTAATACTATACATGTTAAAAAAACACTAACTATATTATGCATGTAAAATACATCATTAATATGCATGAAAAAACATGATGCATGTAAAAAAAATAATATTATAAAGCATGTAAAATAATACTATGATGCATGTACAAAAATCACATTAATACTATGACGCATGTAAAAACAAGAAAATATTAACACTATGATGCATGGAAAAAGATGAATATTATCATACATGTAAAAACAACATTACTATGA
>NC_141045.1:752500-760000 GCF_052040795.2 Danio rerio
AGAAACACAAAGACTCAAATTCAAGAAAATCAATCCCAAACAAAGGATTTTCAGGCTGTTTTGTGCATTTTAGAGCTAGACGCTCGAGATCATAGAGAAAAAGGTGGAGAACGTATTAAAAAGAATACTTAAAAAGAAAAAAAAGAAAAGGTAATAATAATAAACAGATTTAGCAAGCATGACAGTGTGTTTCCTGGCCATTCTAGAAAAAAACAACAACAGAAAACTATCAGAATTGTGAGATAGAAATGTAAAACTCTGAGCAATATAATGTATTTCAAGATTAATTATTAGAATTAAATAAAAACGTAGAATTGCAAGATACAGATGAAAAAAATTCAAACAAATTCAGAATTTTATTTCAATCCTATGTTTTGCAATAGTGAGTTCAAGTATTCAAGTTGTAAATAATAATTCTAAGTGTAATTCTAAGTGTACATATTGCAATATTTTATTTAGATAAAACAGTTTTATTTATTATCATATCAGTTTTAGGTGTACATCTGCCATGTTTCTTGTAATTCTGATTTACGTCTTGGAATTCAGATTATTTCTATCTCACAAATCAACGATTTTCCTAAATCTGTATCTTGCTCTCTGATTTATTATTATTTTGTATTTGTCTTCCAGTGTTTATATTTGACGATTAGTTTCTTTTTTGTTTTCAGAATTGCAATAGTTTTTGCAAAAAGTTTTTGATAAAAGCAACAACTGTCTTCATTCAGTATTGTCAACAGGCTACCGTCAAATAAAGAGGTATATCATTTCACACGAGAAATGAACATTCAGTGATTTAATAATCGCATTTAATGAGCAGCCCAAACCTGTCTGACTGCAAACCTCACTCACAGATCCTTCATCCAGCGTTTGCACAACAATAAACTCAACACCATCATCATCATCATCATCACTGTACTAAACACACCAATAATCCAACAGTAACAGTCCATATAAACATATAACATAAAAATGTTGACATATAAAATGCTAAATATTATAAAACGCAAGAATAAAAACAGTAGAGCTGTAAAGACACAAGAATGAGTGATTGCCGGAAGATATACTATTCCCACATGGAAATAAAACACTACAGTAATACATAATAAACAGTGTAGTGTTGCTGAATTACACCATAGTAAGATCTGTTGTGGTGATTTTACAGTTGCTATGGTAACACAACAACTACACTATAACACTGAATGACCCAGTACTGTAGTTTTCTACAACTATAGGGTGAATTATACTAGAATACACAACTTTACTGTAGTAAACACTAATGTATACTACAGGACTTATCATCAGCTTACTTTCCGCTTGTTAAGTGATGACGTGTTGGTGATCTTTGAAATATACGGATCCAAGCCGCCACTCATTTGAGTGGAGAAATCATTCGTTTATGATCACTTTTTTTTCCTATCACACATTAAAGCAACCCAAGCTCATTCTGGAAACGTAGCTCTGCGGACGTTTCTGGAGACCGCGATTTACGTGGCCGGAGGTACGTAAGGCCGCGTTTAGTTTTTTTCAAGCGAATGCTGCGGGACGGTGTGGCGCCGCTCCGCCCCTCCTCTTCGCGCTCGCCGGCCGACGGCTCGCCTCCTAGTGGAGGGCTTTCCCGATGCAACCCGTTTGTCCGCTTAACTCACAGCGTTGCGTCGGCGGAGCAGAGGCCCCGGAGGAGGAGGAGCCGGCCGCGGGGACGACGACCGGGATCGAGTCCGGGGAACAGCGGTTCCGGAAATCAGGTAAGACGAAAAACAGAATCCGAAAAATAAGGGCGAGAACGCGGCGGGATCCGAAAACACGGTCGGAATCGAAGACGAGGGCTTTTGCTTTTTTTTTTCTGGACGGCTTTTGCAAACCGTCGCTTGGGTTTAGGGAAGGAGGAGGAGGAAGAGGAGGGCGGCCAAATCGGCCGATCCGGCGGCTTTTCGCGCGCGAACGGCGCACTCCCGAGAAGCGCCCGAGACGTGAAAAAGCGCGCACAGCGGCCTCTCGCGGATCCGCGAAAATAAAAACCGTTCGAATACGTACCTCCCGGGACGTAAATCGCGTCCGCAGAAACGACCGCGGGGCTACGTTTCCACAATGAGCCCGGGTTGCATTAAAGTTAATTTTTATATAAAGTCATAGTGTACACAACAATATCTGGGCTTGCTGCATCACAAATACCAAACTTTTAACAATTTTTAATAAAATCAATGACTTTATGACCACTGGATATTAGGCATGGATATATATTTATATATTGCGATCGTGGTTTTCGAAAGCATTAAATCGCTTTGTAAACATTCATTATTACCCTTTCACGAGTCTCCCCATTCAGTTGAACAGAGCGCTTGGACCCGAAAGCCGCTTCGCGTGACGTCACACTTAATAAGCAGATAGCTAATATTACAGTACGCTTAAGCATTTATTAAACAATAGTTGTAAATGCTACTGTATACGTGTTATTTTATTTATATACACACACATATATTAGTAAATTAGAATATATGCATTTATTTATTTATTTATTATTTTGCTTGTTTATTAGGGTTGCGCGGTTTACCGGTACTATGCAGTATCGCGATTCTATGGCTCCAAAATACTGGCGGTGCCATTGTAGTTTGTAAACAGTAGTATCGTCATTAATAGTTCATCAACAGTAGATAATGTTGCATGTGGAAAAGTCATTAAAATGCTCACACGCTTGTGCAACAATAAAGTGTTTTATTTGAATAGTTTGTGGAGCAAAACTGTAGATATTTAGCCTTTTGTGGTGGCCTATTGCACGTTTTCTAACGCTTCAGTTCGAACACATCTAAATCGGTTCATTTCTGTTCCTGTTAATGGGCTATGATTTATTAGAGACCGAGACAACCTCTTTAAAAGAACGACTCGCAAAGTGAAATTTCGAGTTACTTTGGATTGTTATCTGATAAGACTCAAAAAACAATAGACGAAACACCCAAAATAGCAACAGAAAACATTGAAACTATTCGAGCATTTCATTTATCATCTAATTTTGTGGGAAAATGCTCTTTTGTGTAACAAATTTAATTTGGTAAACTTTGTATTTTTGTTTTAGTGTATTTTTGTTGGTCGGTTATTTACAAAATAAACTAAAATAATGAATAAACTTTAGGTGAAGTGGGGTGCAAATAACACTTTTGGCCTTAAGGGAATTATGAATTATAATTCCAACTTAAAATAAAAAATAGAAATAGACATATATATATATATATATATATATATATATATATATATATATTATTTTTTTTCTTGATAATTACAGTATCGCAATGATTCTAAATCTGATTTTAAATGATTTTTTCCATGCTTAATAAATGTTGGGATGGAAAAGTACATTCTGAACAATTACACAAGCTCATTTTCTGTACTGTTCACAGGGTTTTGTAATATAATTACAATCTATAAAAACTCAATTGAAAAGAAACACTACTGTGCATATAATAACTATAATATGGTTCAAAAATACTAGTATTTACTATAAATTACTATAGTATTTATTAATGTGGGTGTAAATCAGTGACGTGAAGACAAAAACACAAGCTCAAAAACTCCAGGGATGACAGAAAACCAATTTTTTTTTTTTAAATGTCTCGATTACAACCAGAAAATAACAAGATGACAAGCAGAAGACGAGAAAATGAGCAGATAACAAACAGATAACCCGTAGAAAAAGTGACAGGCACAGCTGAGTTCAGAAATAGCGTGTTTCCCAGCAGCAGCAGTAGTTTATCCACACAACACAGTCTCTTAATTACACCTTGGCTCATATTTATATGCAAAATATACATTTATAGTTTGTACAGAGCAGCAGACTCACCTGGAGGTTTGTGTCCGCTTTGTGCGCGCGCTTGTCGGGGAAAGTCCACGCGCGCCGCCGCTCACTGCTGATCCGGAGCTTTAAACAGCATGTCTGAGGTAAAACACACACACACACACACACTGGTGACTGCAACCCAGTGTAATTGTTTCAGACTGAGAGTGTGTGTTCAGTGAGTCCCTCATGCGTGTCACGTGACGCCCCGTAGCGGAATGCTAATGCTGTTTATACAGTAGCCTTACGTGCTAGTTAAGTTTTGTTGAATGGATTATTTTAATATTTTTGTGCTTGATTATATTACTTGTAGTAATTATTCCACCAGATAAGCTGTTTATGGAGGACTTCATGGCACACTCAGACTGTTTCTGCAGCATACAAAAAATGAAAGGTCCCATGAAGTGATTTCAAATGTGCATTTTTTTAGAGAGGGCGGGACATAAATGAGCTCCTCCCCTTAAAAAAACAGACAATTGCGTTTGGTTTTTATCACATATCTGCCAGTGAGAGTGGTTGAGCTCAAGCGCATCAAATTGAAAAGCCAATAAGAAAAAGGGGGCGGGGCATATCAGACACTAGAGAGCATTTGATTGGTCAGAAGATTTGATGAGAAACTAAAGTATGAGATAATGTCAAAAAAATGTTGGCTGTGTCTGAAACCGCCTACTACTCAGTAGGTACTGCATTTGAATTGAAACGTACTACGTGCCGGTTAGAAAAGTACGTTCTATACAGTATGAACGTATGAATGGCATACAACATTCGCCACTTTGTCATGGTCACTTGACCTACCTGCGTCAGTTTTGTTGCTTTACTCGCATTCAAGAATTCTCTCGTGGGGCATCATGGAATAGCGCAACGTGCATGGGATAGCGCAGCGGTCATGGGATAAGCACTGCAAAATCTCGCTGGAAGTAGTAGGCTAGGCCATCTTGGTATTTCTCGCATACTGATTTTCGATTTCTATGGCTGCGTCTGAAACCGCCTACTTCTCAGTAGGTACTGGATTTGAATTTAAAAGTGCTACTCAGCCGTTAGAAAAGTACGCTCTATACAGTATGTATTTGAAAAGTATGAATGGAATTCGGACGTACTACATCCGCCATTTTGTCATGGTCACGTGACCTGCGTCAGTTGCGTCGCTTCACTCCCATTCATGAATTCTCTCGTGGGGCATCATGGGATAGCGCAGCGTGCATGGGATGCACACTTCAGAATCTCGCCAGAAGTAATGTCATCCTGGTAATTCTCACATACTGATTTTCGAATTCTATGAATTCGTAAATTCTACTCGGCTCACATACTGATTTTAGCGTACTGTATAGTATGGAAGTATGCGATTTCGGATGCAGCCTATGGATTCAGACATACTACTCTGCTCGTATACTGATTTTAGTGTACTATATAGTATGGAAGTAAGCAATTTTGGACGCAGCAGTTGATCATTTAAGCGGAAGTGAACTGCAAACTTTAAACGTTTATATAGTGTAAGTGTGAATTTTGTGGCTGTTTTTGGAGCACACTAAATTATAGACATCATTAAAACTGACATGCTGACACGTACATCTAAAATATATTTTAATTTCGCAGAACCTTTAAAAAAAGATTCACTAATAATTCTTAGAAATGAAATGTTATTTTTCAGCTACTATTGTCGAACGAAGAACAATTTAAATTACACAAACAATATTTTTTCATACTTTTTGTCTCCTAAAGTTAAACAAACTTTAAAAAAGTGCATTTTAATGGATGTTAATAATTTATTAAAGTAGGAATAATCCCGAACGTCTTTTAAAACACATACCCAACAACAAAATGAAAAAACGTTTTGGATTTAACATTATTATTTACAAGTTTCCGAAATCCAATTCCGAATTCGGACTTGAATCTCACAGTTTACACTTACAAACACAATTCATACCTCAGAGTTCTTACAAAGTCAACATTGTGAGATTTTATGAGCTAATAAACCTGCAATGGGGCAAAAACACTGTTATTATAGAAAGTTATAATCTGGCAATGTCATTTATTCTTATATATATTGTTCTTATTTCAAAGTTTCCATTTACTAACCACTGCAAGTTGGGGTGACATGGTGGCTGAGTGGATAGCACTGTGGCATCACAGCAAAAAGGTCGCTGGTTTGAGTCCTGGCTGGGTCAGTTGGTGTTTCTGTGTGGAGTTTGCATGTTCTCCCTGTGTTAGCGTGGGTTTTCTCCGGGTGCTCTGGTTTCCCCCACAGTCCAAACACATGCGCTATAGGGGAACTGATCAACTGAACTGGCCGTTGTGTACATGTGTGAATGAATGTGTATGGGAGTTTCCCAGTACTGGGTTGCAGTTGGCGGTTCATTCCTCTGTGGTGAGCCCGGATAAATGAAGG
Organism: Danio rerio; assembly: GCF_052040795.2. Classification (NCBI taxonomy): domain Eukaryota; kingdom Metazoa; phylum Chordata; class Actinopteri; order Cypriniformes; family Danionidae; genus Danio; species Danio rerio. Next base: position 758,713 of record NC_141045.1, read on the forward strand.
CAATGAGCTGAAGGAAAATTAATTAATAGTTACAAATGTAAGACTCAAAATTTCGAACTTTTCTTCTTCACAACTTGAATTTAAATCTCACATGTCTCTGTTTATATCCCATAATTCTAACTTTGTTTCTCTAAACTGTGTGTAAAATACTTCAGATGATTGTGTCAGAGACTGGTCTGCATGTTGATAAAGCGATACTGTCTTAAGAAAACATTTCCTGATATAGAAAAGCAGACAGAAATCCTGCATAAATGCTCAGGGGTCGAGTGGAGGTCGTGACCTGTTGAACCCGAGACCGTATACACCAAAGAGTTTATCTTCCCATCAACAACAACTGCAATAAAAGTACATTTTGGAAAACATAGTTTTCAAGAATTGCAGTCAGAAACATTCTTTAAACAAACTTTGTGGATTTTATCTTAAAGAAACACTCCCCTGTTTTGAAAAGAAGCTAATTTTACAGCTCCTCTTTTAGCTTAGCTTAGCATAGATCATTGAATTGGATTAGACCGTTATCATCTCACAAAAAAACAACTTAGAAAATAACTTTTCATTAATCATTAGTCATAGTACACAATGGAAATACAGAAGAGCTGAGCTTTAAATATGAAACCAATGGAAACTCATTATTGAGTGAAATGTTAATGGTCTAATCTGATTCAATGGACTATGCTAAGCTAAGCTAAACTAAAAGTGTTCCCGCTTGAACCAGAGATTGTGATTTATGAATTAATGGTAAAACTCTGCTTTTTAACTTGAAAGGAGCTGTAGAATGAGAATTTTTACCAAAAAGGTGGAGTGTTGCTTTGATAAACCTCCTCTTAAAGGGACAGATCACAATAAAAACATTTCACGTGTCACAAACCAGTTTCTCGTTCTTTGAAACGTAAAAGTGCTCTCACTAGACCAGAGAATTAAAGATTAAAGAGAAAACTCAGGAAGAGCTGTAAAATGAGAATATTTTAGTGATAGTGGAGTAATACAGTATAGAAAATAAATTTAGATCAAAAAATTATACATATGTAAATTGATTATGGCCCATAAAAGATAAAAGTGTATTTACACAATATATACTTGTGTACTGTGTATATTTATGCATATATGTATAAATACACACACACTACATAACATACAAAGTAAATATATTTACATATATATTTTTATATTTATGTACACACACACACACACACACACACACATATATATATATATATAAACACAATATGGTCATGCATATATTTATATACACTAAAGTATGCGCGCAAATATATTTTGTAAATTCATTTAT
>NC_141045.1:765000-787500 GCF_052040795.2 Danio rerio
ACACCTAAGAACTCCCTGAAATAATGACACCCTAGCAACCAATCACAACACCCTAGGAAATCACTAGCGACATCCTGACAATGATTCAGAACATCCTAAATGAGTGACACCCTAGCAACCAATTATATCTTCTAGAGACGTCTTAGCAACATTTTGAAAATGACTAAGAACACCCTGAATAATGACACCCTAGCAACCAATCACAACACTAGGAAATCATTAGCAACGTCTTGACAATGACTAAGAACACCCAAAAATATGACACTATAGCAACCAATAACAACACCATAAAAATCCATGGCAACATCCTGAAAATGACTAAAAACATTCTAAAATATTAACACCCTAGCAACCAATCACAACACCCTAGAAATTCCTTAGCAACGTCTTGACAACGACTCAGAGTCAGAACACTCTAAGATACACCTAGCAACCAATTACAACACCATAGAAAACACCCTTGGCAACGTCCTGACAATGACTCAGAATGACCTACAATAATGACACCCTAGCAACCAGTCACAACACCATAAAACCTCCTTAGCAACATCCTGACAATGAATCAGAACACTGTAAAATAGTGACACCCTAGCAACCAATCCCAACACCCTAGAAAATCCTTAGCAATTTCCCTACAATGACCCAGAACACTGTAATATAACAACACCCTAGCAACCAATTTCAACTCCTAGAGACCACTTAGCAACATTCTGAAAACACCTAAGAAATCCCTGAAATAATGACACCCTAGCAACCAATCACAACACCCTAGGAAATCATTAGCAACATTCTGATAATGAATCACAACACCCAAAAACAGTGACACCCCAGAAACCAAACAAAACACCACAGATAATCCTTAGCAACATCCAAACAATGACTAAGAACATCCTAAAATAGTGACACCCTAGCAACTAATTACATCTTTTAGAGACCTCTTAGAAACATTCTGAAAACATTCTAAAAAATCAACACCCTAGCAACCAATTACAACACCATAGAAAATCCTTAGCAACGTCCTGACAATGACTCAGAACACCCTAAAATAGTGACACCCTAGAAACCAATCCAAAAATGAACAATAACACCAAACTAAAATGAAACATAAGGTTGTAAATATTCAAGCATAAGCCAAATAAATGATTAAATAGTAAAATAGAATGACATATATAATATCAATAAATAGCTGTTGGTTATTAGGTAATTAGGTCATCAGGTAATTTGTCCATTTGAAGGTTTTGACAGATCATGAGCTACATGAAAAAGTGTTAAACATGTCCAGAAATCTTCCGCATGTGCTGAATGTTCCTCCGATAATCCAGCATATGGGCTTCAGAATGACATGAGGGAAAATAAACAACGACACAACGCAGGACAGATGGAAACTCTGAGATCTATTAGTGTCTGTGGGCTGATCATGATATCATTCACAGCTCTGCGTCTAGCGGATTTCACAGTGAGAACAGAGCCGCGGGTGCTTTATTGCGGACGGAAACACCTCCATAACCCTCCATCAGATACTTCAACGACAGCAGATCTCCGTCATAAACACAGTCAGATCAGATCAGCCCTCATACAGAGACCATTACTCTCAGACCGGCAGTGACTACATCTGCAGAAAATGCATGACATCACCTGAAGAGTCCTCAAGTCTTCAAGGAGTGCTGGATTTTGTGTGCATGTGAAGGTTTCTGAGTGTTTGACTGACAGAGACTCCCTCCTTGCCATCTGCTTAAAATAGCAACACCCTACCAACCCTACAAACCCTATGAACAAATCAGAACACCATAGAAACTCCCTAGCAACATTGCAACAACAACAACTAAGAACATAATAAAACAGCAACACCCTAGCAACCAATCAGAGCACCAAAGAAACTCCCTAGCAACATTGCCCTACACCTAAAAATTGCAACACTCTAGCAACCAATCGGAACATAAAAACTCCCTAGCAACATTGTGACAAGAGTTAAAAACACCTTAAAACTGCAACGCCCTAGCAACCAATCAGAACACCATAGAAACTCCCTAGCAACATTTTAACAACAACAATAACTAAGAACACCTTAAAAATGGAACACCCTAACAACCAATCAGAACACCAAAGAAACTCCCAAGCAACAACAACAACTAAGAGCACCTTTAAACAGCAAGACCCTAGCAACCAATAAGAACACCATAGAAACTCCCTAGCAACATTGTGACAAGAGTTAAGAACACATTAAAACTACAACACCATAGCAACCAATCAGAACACCATAGAAACTCCGTAGCAACATTGCAACAACAATAACTAAAAACACCTTAAAACTGCAACACCCTAGCAACCTATCAAAACACTCTACAAACTCCCTAGCAACATTCCAACAACTGAAAACAGGTTTCCTGAGTGTTTGACTGACAGCGACTCCCTCCTTGCCATCTGACCTACATCTGAAGATGGAGAAATGTCTGGTCCTCATTTTAAGCATTGCTTTTTTCACAAAAGAATGAGGTCTGTGGAGGATTGAGACGATCTACAAATGGCTTAAAACTGTCTAAAAACCACCTTAGCAACTGGATAACAGGACTGGCAAACAATGAGAACATGCCAAAGACTCCCTGGCAACAACATCTGGAGTAGCACCTTAGCAGCAACTCTAGTAATCACTCAAATATGCATGGCAACACCTTAGAAACACATGCTGGAGAAAACTAGGAACTGCATAGAAAGGGTTTAGCAACCAATAAAAATATATGAATGGTTTGTAAACAGCTTCAAAATATCAATAGCAATGCCATCACAACAATGCAAAACAAACACTTAGAAAACTTAAGAACTGCACAGAAACATCCAAGCAATCAATGCAATTTCCTATCAACTGTTAAATAGCATCGTGTCAACAACTCAGTACACCCTAGCAACCTTCCAAAACATTGTAGGAACTGCATAACAATGCCATAGCAACCAATCCTAGTTTATTAGAAACCTATTAGCAGCATCTTGGCTACAACACAAAAGTTTAAGAAACGGCATTTGCAACACCTTACAGACATTAGGGAACCCAATAAAACACATTTAAACCCTAGCAACCCCACAGTGGGAATTACTACATCTGAGAATGCACAATGAATATCATAGCATAGCAATGCCACAGCAACCATCTAAAACACTGCATAAATTCCTTAGCAACCTTTTCACAGACAAGAACACCTTAAAATAGCAACACCCTAGCAACCAATCAGAACACCTTTCAAAACTCCCTAGCAACATTCAGACAACATGTAAGGACACCTTAAGATAGCAGCACCCTAGCAACCAATCAGAACACCCTACAAATTCCCAAGCAACATTCCGACAACAACCCTGGACACCTTAAAATTGCATCACCTTAGCAACCAATCAGAATCCCCTATAAACTCCCTAGTAACAACTCAGAACACATTAAAATAGCAACACCATAGTAACCAATTAGGACACCCTAGAAACCTCCCAGCAACTCCCTAGAAACAACTCAAAACATTTTAAAATAGCATCTCGCTAACAACCAATCAGAACACCTTAGAAACCTCCTAGCAACTCCCTAGTAACAACTCAGAACACCTAAAAAAGCAACACACCAACAACAAATCAGAATGCCCTAGAAACCACCTAGGAACATTCTGACCACTAAGAACATCTTAAATAGCAACACCATAGCAACCAATCAGAACATCCTACAAACTCCCTAGCAACATTTTGATAACAACTAAGAACACCTTAAAATTGGATCACCTTAGCAACCAATCAGAACACCCTACAAACTCCCTAGCAACATTTCAATATCAACTAAGAACACCCTAAAATTGCATCACCTTAGCAACCAAACCCCCTATAAACACCCTAGCAATAACTTAGAACACTTTAAAATAACAACACCCTAGCAACCGATCAGAACACCCTAGCAACCTGCAAGCAACTCCCTAGCAACATATCAGAACACCTTAAAACAGCAACAAACTAACAACCAATCAGGATGTCATATAAATTCGCTAGAAACATTCTGACAACTCAGAACACCCTAAAATAGCAACACCCTAGCAACCAATCAGAACACCCTAGAAACCGCTTAGACACATTGTAACAGTGAATCAGAAGCCCGTAGTGACATCCCAGCTGAGGATTTATATCTGAAGCTTCTTTTGTAGTGTAATTGAATGATGCTAACACTGCACTATGAAAACACTCTAAACCACCATGGGAGGATCTTTAAGAAGCTGAAGAGCCTGGAGAGGGTTTCCTAGAGCCCTTGAACCTTTAACTCCCTGTTTGATTTCCCAGGATTCCTCCAAACGGCAGGGTTCAAAGCCACATGAACTCTGCGACTGGCAGGGTCATGAGGTCAAAGGTCAGCCGAACACAGAGACGGCTCAACAGCTCAATCAGTGAGCGTGACTCCGACCCGTCTCATGATTACAAATAACTGTGATGGTACCACATGCTCAAATACCACGGTACTGCGATATGCAGCATGACTCTGAGTGATTACCACATTTATGACTTTAAATAGGATTTAGACATACTTAACCTAAAACATCACGGTACACAAAAAAGGTCAAATTTAATACTTTTTGGTAATTAAAACTACAGATAAATAGTTAAAACCATTAATATAATATAATATAATATAATATAATATAATATAATATAATATAATATAATATAATATAATATAATATAATATTTTAATCTGCTGGTTATTTACATAATATTATTATACTTTTATCTATTATTATTATTATATTATATTATTATATTATATTATACATAATATATTAGGCATAACATTCATACATGTTATCAATTAATAATATAATATAATATAATTTAATCTAATATAATATAATATAATATAATTTAATATAATATAATATAATATAATTAATATAATATAATATAATATAATATAATATAATTTAATATAATATAATATAATATAATATAATATAATATAATATAATATAATTAATATAATTTAATATAATATAATATAATATAATATAATATAATATAATATAATATAATATAATTAATATAATATAATATAATATAATATAATATAATTTAATATAATATAATATAATAAAATATAATTTAATATAATATAATATAATATAATATAATATAATATAATATAATATAATATAATATAATATAATTAATATAATATAATATAATATAATATAATATAATATAATATAATATAATATAATATAATTTAATATAATATAATATAATATAATATAAATAATATAATTTAATATAATATAATATAATATAATATAATTATGTTCATGTTCATCAGTTGAACTGGTTATTTACACAATAATTATTAATAATATTTAAAATTTAATAATATACTATTTATGCTATTTTAAACTGATTAAAATATTATATTAAAATATTATAAATATTATTTCTAACTTATTAAAATAATGTATCATATTTTAATCAGATGGACGGATTATTTACACTTTATTTATTACTTTTATTTATTTATTACTTTTTGATTTTTTGGATGCTTTGTGTTTTATCTTACTAATAACTAATATCTTAAATTGTATCGATAATAAAAAAAACACACAAATATGCACAAAATATGTGCAGTGTTGAAATGTTGACTTTATATTTATGATGTAATTTGTGCATAAGCAGTGCTGGAGATCTGAGCTCAGTGCAGATCCTGTTGTTCTGCTGTGAGTGTGGAAACTTTCCATCTGCCCTTCATGACACACCGTAATTACCCACAAACCCCTGGAGCGCAGCACATTTACTGCCCCCCCCCCCCCCCCCCCCCACACACACACACACACACACCCACACACACACACACACACACACACACACACACACACACACACACACACACACACACACACACACACACACACACACACACACACACACACAGACAGACAGAGTTTGAAGACGTCAGACGTGCTTTTCAGAAACAAATTCTCTGTGTGTTTAAGGGAAGAACACACTGTACAGCAGTGAGCGTCACTGAGCGTCATGCCGGACATGTTTTACTTTTGAAGAGAACTACACTTATTGACTTTTTAAGCTCTAAATTTGAAGAATGTTCTGTGCTCAATAAACAAAACGCTGGTTGTCATCATGAAAACTGAAAATGCCAGAATTGTAAGATTTCTGTAGTCATAATTGCAGAAACCCAAAAAATTTCAAGAGAAAAAAGTGAGAGTTCAAAAATGTAAACAAAAAAAAGAGAATTCAAAGATGAAAACAAAAAAGCCCATTTAAAAAGTCTGAAATTCAAGATGTAAAAAACTGAAAATTCCAACATGCAAACTGAAAATAAAAGCGAGAATTTGAAGATGTAAACTAAACATTGCAATAAAAAAGCAAAAATTCTGAGATGTAAATTAAAACTCCAAGAAAAACATAAGAATGATGAGGAGTAAAGAAAAATAACTCACAAAAACAACATCAGAATTATCAGACCTCATAATTACAATCAGTCTCTTAAAATTCTGACAAAAATCATCAAATCATTCATAAAGCCAAATTCAGAACTCCAAGATGAAAACAGTAAATGCAAGAAGAAAACGAAAAATCCAAGATGTAAAAAAGTAAGAAAAAAAACAGAATTACAAGATTTCCAATAATTTCTTTCTTATTCCAAGAAAAAAAGTGAGAACTCCAAGATAAAAAAAAAATCTAAGAAAAAAACAAGAATTTCAAGATGTGAAATGAAGAAAAGTCAGAATTCCAACAAACCAACAAATCCAAGAGAAGCAAGAAATCCAACACGCACACAAAAAATCAGAATTACAAGATGTGAATTAAAAATTCTAAGAAACAAGCAAAAATTACAGGATGAAAATAAAATAATTCTAATAAATAATCAAATGTTTCAAGATGTGAACAAAATAATCCAAGAAAAAAAGCAAGAAGTCCGAGATGTAAACTGAAAATAGTGAAAATTTCAAGATGTAAAACAAAGTAATCCACAAATAAATTCTGAGATGTAAACTTAAACGACATGTCGTGAACTAAAAAAAGAAATAACATCATTCATTCATTAATTTTCCTTCGGCTTAATTTCTTATTTATAAGGGATCACCACAGTGAAATGAACTGCCAACTATTCCACCATATGTTTCATAAAGTGGATGCCCTTCCAGCTGCTACCCAGTACTGGGAAACACCCATACACACTCATTCACACACACACTCATACACTACGGACAGTGTAGTTGATCAGTTCCCCTATAGCGCATGTGTTTGGACTGTGGGGGAAACTGGAGCACCCGGAGGAAACCCACGCCAACACGGGGAGAGCATGCAAACTCCACACTGAAACACCAACTGACCCAGCTGGGACTCGAACTAGTGACCTTCTTGCTGTAAGGCCACAGTGCCACCATGCCGCCCAGAAATAACATCAGAATCTCATAATTCCAATGAGTCACGCAGAATTCTAACAAAGAAAATAATACAATATAATAGTGTAAAAAACGTAACGCAAAACAAAAAAAAAAGTAGAGGCAGAATTGCGTTTTGCAAACTGTGAGATTAAAAACCTCCTTTATTATATGTTCATTTAATGCAGAAACAACACTCTAGAGCAGAGTAAACACGCATGTCTGAGCTTTTATTTTGACATTAGAACTGTAGATCAGACGGAGCTGAAAGAAGGAGCCGCTGTTTCCCTCTCAGACTCTCCCGCTGACCTCACAAATCAAACAAGCAAACAATCAACTGCACAGAACACACTTTACTCACAACACGGAGTGTGTTCAAGACATTTCACACACACACACACACACACTGCTCGCTTATCAACACACAGCTAACCAAGAAAACAGTCCAGATGCACAGCACACAGCATACATCAGTGCCCTCTCCTCATTTATATTTTAATCCATTTCCCAGAGCATATAATCAATATATTTTATTAAACAGTAATATATATATATATATATATAAATGAGAGTGTGACATCTTCAGGAATAGAAAGATGTGTTGCAAAAACAAATTATAAACTACAAAATTATATATTTGAAACAACTACATTGTAGTTTAAAGAGTTGACCCTCAGCTGATGGTTGATTATAAAGCGTGTTTATCCTGCTGTCCCGGGAGAGAGCCCTGAGCTCATCAGATCCTCGAGTCCGGGGCTCCCTCCCGTTTGCAGGGTGAGAGGGGAGTTTGAGCTCAGGTAGATGTGGAGAACTCCGCTGCTGTAGTAGTTAGTGAACAGATAGTGATCGCTCTTAAGAGATAACTACTGACTAGCAGCATGTCTATGTGCTGATGTGGATTAGTCGATTAACTTAAGCTGCATGTTTTTGGACGGTGGGAGGAACCCGGGGAACCCGGGGGAAACTCATGTGAGCATGGGGAGAATGTGTAAACTCCACACAGAAACATTGGCTAGCTTTATAAGGACTAGAACCAGTGATGTTCTTGCTGTGAGGCAACAGTGCTAACCACTGAGCCACCGTGCCGCCCATATAGGAAAGGAGGAGGAGTAGGGGTGGAAGAGGGGGATTCTTCAAAACAAAGATGGCTGTGATATGAAACCTGGGGCTTTTAAAGTGGCTTAGGAATCATCTTATTGATGACAGCGGGGCTAGCTGCAAGCAATCATAAGCACGTGATCCTCTTGAAATTAGTTTATAAATAAACTTTACTTAGAATGATAGTTTATAGCATATAATTATAGTTTTACTACAGAACTAAATTATATATATATATATATATATATATATATATATATATATATATATATATATATATATATATATATATTTATATATATATATATATATATTTTTTATATATATATTATTATATATTATATTATTATATTTCTTAGATTTTTTTATGGTTCTATAATTTTTTTTTCAAATTATTATTATTTATTAAAATTGTATTTACTATAAGTTTCCATCTGTTCATGCATTTACTACAATATATTTGTACAGCATTTATTAATCATAGTTTACTAAAGCAACATTTACTAAAGCCTTACTCATGTTTCTTGACTTTTTGTTTATTGACTTCATTTTCATTATCTAACATTAGTAAAGATGAATAAATGCTGTAATAAATGCAGTGTTTGTTTGTGTTAGTAAATACATTAACTTATACAGCCTCATTATAGGGCGGCACGGTGGCTCAGTTGTTGGCACTGTTGCCTCACAGCACTCAGGTCTCTGGTTCGAGTCCCGGCTGGGTCAGTTGGTGTTTCTGTGTGGAGTTTGCATGTTCTCCCCGTGTTGGTGTGGGTTTCCTCCGGGTGCTTCGGTTTCCCCCACAGTCCAAACACATGCGCTATAGGGGGTACACGTAGTGTATGAGTGTGTGTGAGAATGAGTGTGTATGGATGTTTTCCAGTACTGGGTTGCAGCTGGAAGGGCATCCACTGTGTAAAACATATGCTGAAATAGTTGCTGGTTCATTCCGCTGTAGTGACCCCTGATGAATAAAGGCGCTAAGCTGAAGGAGAATGAATGAATGAACCTCAATGTAAAGTGTTACCAATATCTCCTCCTAACAGATTCACAGTTGTCTGCATCATGATCTTCAGTTTTTTGTTAGATTATTTTGTTAGTTATTTTAACGCATATATTAGAAAACATGCGAGAGATCTGTGTGGAGTCATTTATGCAGCACACTTCACATTATTCCTCAGTTGTGTTTGATTGCAGCATCAGCTTTGCATGAGACGTTTCTCCACAAACCCCTGAGCAGAAATAAAGCCGTGTCCAGTTAATGTGTGATTTAGCCTCATCTGAGATCTCAGTGTTGAGTTTCTCGCACCCTCCCGTCTTTCCCTCTTCAGACTTGATGGATGAGTGTTTCGTCTCCTGCAACAATTACTCCATACATCACTGTAATTGAGTCCGCAGAGACTCTGACTGCTGACAATTAAACACTAAAAACCCCACAGATCCACTGCTCCTGGAAAACACTCAATGTTTACTGACTGCTGAGAATCAATTAGCGGACACTAATAAAACAATCAGAGGCTTAACCAGCGCAGGAGACTCGCCTATGCGTAGCTGTGGTTAACTTTACCATGGAAATAATTAGCATATACTTGATTTAAAAAGTTTGTATCTGAGTGTAAACAGTTATAGATGCTTTCCAAGTCATCCATTAAAATACAAATATCAATCAGTTTGCTGGAAAATAATAACACAGGTCTATGTGTGTCACAGGAAATGTGAAACCAACAACCTAGCAACCAGTCATAACTACATTACAACCACCGGGCCACCCTATAGACCACATAGCAATACCCTAAAACATCATCATAGCCACGAAACATACTAAAAACCACATAGAAACACCACAGCAACCAGTCAAAACACCTTTACAACCACCAGAACACCCTGTAAACCACATAGCAACCCTCTAGCAACTAATCAAAACACAGTCACAGCCACTGGGACACATTAGAAACCACATAGCAACACCCGAAACCACTCAAAATAATATTACAACCCTTAGAAACCACATAGCAACACACTAGCAACCAGTAAATACACATTCAGAGCCACCAAAACACTTTAGAAACCACATAGCAACATCCTAGCAACCAGTCAAAACACATTTACAACAACCCCCAGACCACCCTATAAACCCCACTGAAACACCATGACAGTCATAACACCATTGCATCCATTTGATCTTTCTAGAAACCACATCGTAAAACTCTAGCAACCAGTCAAAACACCTTTGCATCCACTAGAACTCGCTTAGCAACATCATGGCAGCCAGTCAAAACACATTTACAACCACCAGACCACCCTAGAAACCACATATCAAGACTGAAGTAAACACCAGAACACCTCAGCAACTGGTTGACAAACCTTTATAACTACAAGAACATCCAATAAACTCCATAGCAACACCCTAGCAACCAGCCAAAACAACTCTACAACCACCAGAACACCCTATTAACACCATAGCAACACCATAACAGTCAAAAACCCTGTACATCCATTTGATCTCTCTAGAAACCACATAGTAACTCCCTAGCAACTAGTCAAAACACCTTTGTAGTCACTAAAACACACTAAAACCACATAGCAACCACATATCAACACTGAAGTAAACACCAGAACACCTTAGCAACTGATTGACAAATCTTTATAACTACAAGAACATCCAATATACTCCATAGCAACACCCTAACAACCAGACAAAACAACTCTGCAACCAACAGAACACCCTATTAGCGCCATAGCAACACCATAACATTCAAAAAACCTCTACATCCTTTTGATCTCCCTAGAAACCACATAGTAACACCCTTGCAACCAATTAAAACACCTTTGCAGCCACTAAAACACACTAGAACTCACTTAGCAACATCATGGCAACCAGTCACAACACATTTACAACCACCAGACCACCCTAGACACCACATATCAACACTGAAGTAAACACCAGAACACCTCAGCAACTGGTTGACAAACCTTATAACTACAAGAACATCCAAAAAACTGCATACCAACACCCTAGCAACCAGCCAAAACAACTCTACAACCACCGAAACACCCTTTAAATGCCATAGCAACACCATAACAGTCAAAAACCCTTTACATCCATTTGATCTCTCTAGAAACCACATAGTAGCAACCAGTCAAAACATCTTTGCAGCCACTAAAACACACTAGAAACCACATAGTAACCACATATCAACACTGAAGTAAACACCAGAACACCTTAGCAGCTGATTGACAAACCTTTATAACTACAAAAACATCCAATAAACTCCATAGCAACACCCTAGCAACCAGCCAAAACAACTCTGCAACCACCAGAACACCCTACTAACGCCATAGCAACACCATAACAGTCAAAAAAATCCTAACATCCATTTGATCTCTCTAGAAACAACACAGCAACACCCTAGCAACTGCACATCAACACTACAACTAAACATCAGAATACTGGTTCTGATTGAAAATTCTGTTCAAACACCTTTACAACAACCAGAGCACCTAGGAGACCACATAGCAGCACCCTAGCAACCATAAAAACATATTTGCAACCTTCAGAATACCTTAGGATGCCACACTGCAATGTGTTAGAAACTAGCCAAAATACCTTCGTAACTGCCTTAATGCCTAAACAGCTACATAGCAACACCCCTAGGAGCAACATTCAAGCAACCAGTCAACACATGGCTATTAGAACCACAAAAACCAACCAACCAAGCCTACAAAAACTCATATTTAGTACACTGATAGTTGTGTTGAACTATAGCAGATTAATGCAAACTAAAGCTGAGATCTGAAAGTAAAATGCATCTGTTTCTGTACTGGAGAATAATCCAGTAGCTGTTCTTTAAAAAGGCTGTATATGAAGCCCGCGTCACGTCCAGGTCAGCGGTGGTGAACGTGTGCTGAATGAGTGCCCTGTTCACACACACTTCCCTCTCAATACACCTTCACACAGGCCAGAGGATTTATAAAGCCTTATTTATTATTTATTTTCTTTAAGGAAAGGAAAGAAAAGAAACATGAAACCTCTTCCAGACGATTAACCTTAAAACTGCAGGTTAACAACTTCATGTCCAATCAGATGTATATTTGCCTGCAGAGGTGGAAATGGAAGTCAGATTATTGCCTCGGTTTATCAGCCGGCGTCTAGACCGTTACACTAGACAAATATTACACCTCTAGAGTGCATTATAAACACACAGCTTAACTGACTGACTTTACTGTGTACTCGTATATGGATCATAAATCTGGTAGAGGAGGACATGCAATGAAAAACCTCAGTACTTTTCCTAGACAGCAATCTCATATAGAAATATGATACATGCAATTAAATGCAAATTACATAGATGACGTGTAAAATATGTCAAGTATGCAACATTTATTGCTAGAATGGGGAAGAAAGGGGATTTAAGAGACTTTGAACGTGGCATGGTTGTTGCTGCCAGACGGGCTGCTCTGAGTATTTCAGAAACTGCTGATCTACTGGGACTTTCACGCACAACCATCTCTAGGGTTTACAGAGAATGCTCCGACAAAGAGGAAATATCCAGTGAGCGGCAGTTCTGTGGGCGCAAATGCCTTGTTGATGAGGTCAGAGGAGAATGGCCAGACTGGTTCCAGCTGATAGAAAGGCAACAGTAACTCAAATAAGCACTCGTTACAACCGAGCTCTGCAGAAGAGCATCTCTGAACACACAACACGTCCAACCTTGAGGCGGATGGGCTACAGCAGCAGAAGAGCACACCGGGTGCCGCTCCTGTCAGCTAAGAACAGGAAACTGAGGCTACAATTCACACAGACTCACCAAAACTGGACAATAGAAGATTGGAGAAACGTTGCTGCTCTGATGAGTCTCCATTTCTGCTCACACATTCAGATGCTCGGCTCACAATTTGGCCTCAACAACATGAAAGCATGGATCATCCTGCCTTGTATCAGCGGTTCAGGCTGGTGGTGGTGTAATGGTGTGGGGGAGATTTTCTTTGGGTCCATTAGTACCAATTGAGCATCAACGCCACAGCCTACCTGAGTATTGCTGCTGACCATGTCCATCCCTTTATGAGCACAGTGTCTCCATCTTCTGATGGCTACTTCCAGCAGGATAACGCAGCATGTCATAAAGCTCAATCATCTCAGACTGCTGAACATGACGATGAGTTCACTGTACTCAAACGGCCTCCACAGTCACCAGAGCTCAATCCAATAGAGCAGCTTTGGGATGTGGTGGAACGGGAGATTGGCATCATGGATGTGCAGCCGACAAATCTGCAGCAACTGTGTGATGCTATCATGACAATATGGAGCAAAATCTCTGAGGAATATTTCCAGCAGCTTGATGAATCTCTGCCATGAAGGATTAAGGCAGTTCTGAAGGCAAAAGGGGTCCAACCCGGTTCTAGTAAGGTGTACCTAATAAAGTGGCCAATGAATGTATATGTTCATAAAACACACCTGTCTGAACAGCCTAGCAACCACAAAGCTACACTCTTATAACTAGTAAAAACATACGGTCTCAGAAGAAGACGTCTCAAAAAAAAGAACAAGTTTCATAATATATAACAATAACTAAATAATGCTAGTTATGCAGGAACATACTCTGAGCAGCGAACATTTAAACACACACACACACACACGCACGCACGCACGCACACACACACACACACACACACACACACACACACACACGTAAATAGAGCAGCAGATAAGCACTCAGAATGTGTTCTGCTCTCTGGCCTTATAAGGACTCGTGTGATGTGGACTCGTGGATATCTGATCTACAACAGCAAATGGAAAACAGCCGCTAATCCTGAACCCAGCAGGAGAATGGAGAGATAGTGAGAGAAACAGCCCTGACCTCCCATCAACACACTCCAACCAGTATTTAATTACCCATTTAGCCACCAGTCAAAATACCTTAGCAATCAGCAGATTACCCTAGCAACCAATTACCAGAGCACACTTTCAACATCATAGCAATACCCTAGCAACCAGACAAAACTTTGCAACCACATAGCAACACTCTAGCAACCGGTCAAACAACAGAATGCTTTAGTACTCACACAGCAACACAGGCACTACATCTTTACAAACACCCACATAGCAACACCCTAGCAACCAATCAAAACACCTTTGCTACCACAAGAACTCCATAGTAACTAGATAGAAACACCATAGCAACCACATAGTAACATCGTGGAAACCAATTAGCAACACACTGACAACCAGTCAAACACATTTGCAACCACCAGAATACTAGAGTATCTGCCTAGCAACACCCTAGCAACCAGTGAAAATAAATTGGCAAACAACAGAGTGCCTTGGTACCAACATAGCAACACCCATCAACCTAGTAACCACATAGCAACTCCCTAGCAAAAAATTATAACACTGTTGCAAAAACCCTAGCACACAACCTAACTTTCAACTGCACAGCAATACCCTAACAACCTATTAAACAGCTGTACAAACACATAGCAACACCCTAGCAACCAGTCAAACAACTTTGCAACCACATAACAACACACTAGCAACTAGTAAAAACACAACGGCAAACAACAGAATGCTTTCATACCCACACAGCAACAGACAGTGAACACATCTTTACAACACCCTAGCAACCAATCAAAACACCTTTGCAACAACCAGAATACCATAGCAACCACATAGTAACATCAGAAAAACCACACAGCAACATCTAGTTTTGTCAAGCAGTCAAAACGCATTTGCAACCATCAGAATACCGTAGTAACTGTCTAGCAACACCCGAGCAACCAGTAAAGACAAACGGGCAAACAGCAGAGTGCATTGGTACCCACATAGTAACATCCACATCTTTATAAACAACCTAATAACCACAAAGCAACACCCTAGCAACTAGTCAAAACAGCTTTACAACCTCCAGGACACACTTGAAATCACATGGTATCACTCTAGCAAGTAATTGGAACACCAGAACAGCCTAGCAACCACAGCTACACCCTAGTAACCATGGCAACCTCTTTTTTAAAAGACTGGAAACATCAGCAGAGACTGAACCCTGACAGACAGAAAGACATCAGAACTGAAGTATTTTAAGCCAATAAAATCTGACAGTGGGCGGAGCTACAGTCATTAGATTGACACTGCAGAGACAAAAAAGGTGTTAACTATATATTTTAGTCTGTTATATCTCGGTGTTCATGTTTTGATGCTGTAACAGACGGTCAAATATCAAGTGGAGGTCAAACCGAATGTCATGTCTTATTTTTCCCTTGACATCAGCTGTCGTCTTCCTCTGTTGATTTCATCCCGTCTATGACTTAATCAGCCTCAACTCAGCAACCTTCATAATTTATGTTCTTGTTTAGACGTATTTTGCACATCACAGCAAAACTGGCGTTGTAGTGCTGAGATGTCATCAAACTGACCGAAAATGAGGCGCAGATGTGCTGAATCTTCACTATATCTGCACACATCTGCAGCGCTCAACCTCTGAATACTGTACATTATTACTTTGATTTACTTTAAGGACTCAATAAATTGATCAAAAGGGACTAATAAAACATTTTTATGTTACAAAAGAATTTATATTATAACTAAATTAAGGCTGCCATATACCAATACCCTAGCAACCAGTGGAAACACATTTGCAACCTCCAGGACACCCTATTAACAATAACAAGCCATAAGAACACCTCTGGAAAAGACCAGAACACCTAAGACCCATAAGAACACCACAGAAACCAGTCAAGCAACTTTACAACCACATAACAACACCCTAGCCACCAGAAAACCATAGTAACCTTAGCAACCCCTCAGAACAAAGACCAGAACACATAAGAACCATAGCAACACCTCAGAAACCAGGGGTGGACTGGCCATCTGGCAATTCTGGCAAATGCCAGAAGGGCCGGACCATTTTTTCAACGTGGGCCGGTCAGCTATTTTTTAATTATTTTTTTTATATGTATTGTTTTTAAATGCAGGCAGCTTTTATCTCTTGTTAGATGTGAGTATTATGATGATGATGATGATGATTATAGTAGTAATAATAATAATAAATGTTAAGCATTGGCCCAATCAAATGAAATAGTCTCAAAAGGGGGCAGTGCAGGGGCGCAAGAAGGTCGCTATTTCGAGCCTCGGCTGGGTGAGTTGATGTTTCTGTTTGGAGTTTGCATGTTCATGTGGATTTCCTCCTGGTTTCCCTCACATGTGCTCTAGGTTAATTGGGTAGGCCTAATTGTCCATAGTGCATGTATGTGAATGTGTGTGTATAGGGGTTTCAAAGTGAGTTGCAACTTGGAGGGCATCTGCTGCGTAAAGCATATGCTGGGTAAGTTGGCGGTTTTTCCGCTGTGGCGATCCCTGATTAATAAAGGGACAAAGCCGAAAAGATAATGAATGAATGAATGAAATGATTGCATAGATAAATTTGTTATAAATAGGTTATTTTTGTTCCAGTCACGTGCTTTAAATGTTTAAATATATATCACATATGGTACTGCTTATAGTATTTCACCATCTGTACACCAATATAAGTAGTGGATATGCGTGTTCGTGCATGGGGCTGTGTCAGTGTGGTAATGTGGGCTGGTGTGGCTACAGTGCCAGGAATGATTTTTAGTCCCAGTCCGCCACTGTCAGAAACCAAACAAACGTTTTACAACCACATAGCAGCACCCCTAACACCTCACTAGAACACCTCTTTAAGACCCCATGGCAACAATCTAGCAACCAATGAAAAGACCTGTACAACCACCAGAACACCCTAGTAACAAAAGCAACCCACTAGAACACGCAAAGAAAAGACCAGCATTGCAAAGAGAGATAGAAACCAGTCAAGCACCTTTACAACAACATAACAACAACCTAGCAACCAGTAAAAACACCTATGCAACCACCAGAACACCCTAGTAACCATAGCAACCCCCTAGAACACTCATGAAAAAGATCAAAACACCAAAGACACACAGCACTACCTTAGCGACCAGTCAGTCATCTTTATGGGCACATAGCAACAATCTAGCAACCAATAAAAACACCTATACAGCCACCAGAACACTGTAGTAGCAATAGCAACCCATTAAAACACGCACAGAAAAGACCAGACTTCCAAAGAGAGATAGGAACACCTTAGCAACCAGCCAAGCATCTTTACAACCATATAGCAACACCATAGCAACCAGTCAAAACACCTATACAACCCCAGAACACCTTTGTAACCATAGCAACCCATCATAATTTCTCTGGAAAAAACCAGAACACCTAAAAACAATAAGAACACTTTAGGAACCAGTCAAGTAACTTTACAACCACATAGCAACACCCTAGCAACCAGTAAAAACACCTATACAACCACCAGAAAACCCTAGTAACCATAGCAACCCCTCTGAACAAAGACCAAAACACATAAGAGCCATAGCAACACATTAGCTATAGATCATACTTTTAACAACCGCATAGCATCTCTCTAGCAACCGATCAAAACACATATAACCCCACAACACCCTAGTAACCATAGCAACCCATCAGAACACCTCAGAAAACAAATCAAAACACCAAAGACACATAGCACTACACCTTAGCGACCAGTCAAACATCTTTGTGGGCACATAGCAACAATCTAGCAACCAATGAAAACACCTATACAGCCACCAGAACATCCTAGTAGCAATAGCAACCCACTAGAACACCTCTGGAACTCCTAAACATCATAGCAACACCTTAGAAACCAGTCAAGCATCTTTACAATTACAGAGCAACTCCCTTCCAAAGAGTGAAAACACCTATACAACCACAACAAACCATATTATCCATAGCAACCCCTCAGAACAAAGGCCTGCAAAGACATTTATACACCTAAGAACCATAGCAACACCCTAGCAACCAGTCAAAACACCTTTGGAACTAGCCAATCACTGACGAAAACTGCAGAGCAGCATTATATTTTTCCCTCCATTTTGTTATTGATCAGATTGTATTTTGTTCTTATGCTGTAGAGTTGGTTAGTGTTAATAAGCAGTCCTCGTGTGTCTGTGTGTGTGTGTGTGTGTGTGTACACCGCAGCAGGTCCCGCTGTGTGTGTGTTTTGATGACAGCTGGTCCTGGAAGTGTTCAGTGTGAGAGGCGACGGATCCCTCAGGACTTTCTGCTGCTTTAAAGCTCTCTAATCCCCATCAGATTAACCCGCAGAAGAAACACGGGGGAAAGCGACCCGGTGAGTGTGTGTGTGTGTGTGCGACCTGATGGCACAGACCTGGACTCTATTTACATGACATACGGCCTCTTAAAGAGCCACCGCTGCGCCTGAAGACACACACTCAGATCTGTGCAGTCATCATTATCTCTGAGCGGGTTTATGGAGATTTTAATGTTTCACAGCTGACAAGAAACATTCTCAGAACATCCCATAATGTTCCTAAAAGGTTGTGTGAATGTTAGCATGTGACATTATTTAAATGAGGATTTTGGAACATTTTTGTAATGTTAACAGAATTATGAAACCTTATCAGAGACGGAAACATCATCAAAGCCTTTTCATTCATTCATTCATTCATTCATTTATTCAATTTCCTTTCGGCTTAGTCCCTTTATTTATCAGGGGTCGCCACAGTGGAATGAACCGACATCTTGTCCAGCACGTTTCACGCAGCGGATGCCCTTCCATCTGCAAAACCCATGCCAACACGGAGAGAACATGCAAACTCCACACAGAAACCTCAAACGGCCCAGACGGGACACAAATCAGCGACCTTCTTGCTGTGACGTGACAGCGCTACCCACTGCGCCACTGCGCCAGCCTACCAAAGTGTTTTAAACAACGTTATTAAAACAATAATACAACATGCGATTGAAACGTTATGAAAACGTTTTAAATGACGGTATTATAACCAAAAGTGTTGTTATCACACTAATGTTTCCTTGTAACGTTAATATAAGAACATTTTTAAAACATTAATATAACGTGGATGGAATGTTCAAATAACAGTCTAAGAACATTAATGCAACATGAGACTGAAATGTTATGAAAACGTTCTAAATAACATTCTGAGAACATTAACACAACATGAGACTAAAACGTTACATTATGTTACATCATGTTTAACATTATAAACGTTTATTAAATAACGTTATTATAACCAAAAAATCACACTATTTCAATAATGTTTTTGGAGTGTTCTTGTAATGTTATTATAAAACCTTCCTAGAACATTAATATAACATTGATGGAATGTTCTAATAACCTTAAAGAACATTAATATGAGACTGAAAGGTTATGAAAACGTTTTAAATAACATTCTGAGAACATTAACACAACATGAGACGAAAACATTATAAAAACGTTACATTTTAAATGACAGTAATAAAACCAAAAATATTGTTGTCACACTAATGTTTTCTTGTAACGTTAATATAAAAACATTTTTAGAACATTGATATAAAGTGGATGGAACGTTCTAATAACGCTTCAGAGAACATTAATATAACATGAGACTGAAACGTTATGAAAACGTTTTAAATAACATTATCAAGTTACAATAACGTTTTCTTGATGTTAATATTCGTAGGACATTTAAATAATGTGAATGAATTGTTCTAATAATGTTTCCGAGAACATTAATTTAACATGAGACTGAATTGTTGTTTCTTAAATAACGTTATTATAGCCAAAAATCACACTACTTCAACAATGTTTTTGGAATGTTCTTTTAATGTTATTAAAAAAGCATTCCCAACATCAATATAACATGGATGGAATGTTCTAATAACCTATAAAATAACGTTCAGAGAACATTAATATAACAAGTGACTAAAACGTAATGAAAATGTTTTAAATAACGTTTTAAATGACGTTATTATAACCCAAAAAGTCTATATTAGCACACTAATGTTTTCTTGTAACGTTAATATAAAAACATTTTTAGAACATTAATATAGCGTGGATGGAATGTTCTAATTACATTCTAAGAACATTAATGCAAAGCGAGACTGAAACGTTTTGAAAACATTTTAAATAACATTATTATAACAAAACGTAAAGATAACACATTGTTATTAGAGCGTTCTGAAATGTTACCTGAAAAACATTTTTAGAACGTTAATATAATGTGGAACGAATGTTTTAATAAAGTTTCAATAATGTTACAGGAACGTTACTATATGTTTTTTAATTTATTTTGAGCTTCTCAAAAATAAGCAAGTATTAAAAATATATTATTATAAATATTTTTATATAAATATAAAATATAAGTATTTATTCACAGATTAGCAGGACAGTTCTGTTAAAGAGACACAATATTAGAAAGGAAAGCTGTGAAGATAAACTCTATTTACTTTTAAATATAATGTACTAATTAATGTATGCTGAAGTGTGTGTGTGTGTGTGTGTGTGTGTGTGTGTGTGTGAGAGAGAGAGAGAGAGAGAGAGAGAGAGAGAGAGAGAGAGAGAGGAATGCTGATGCAGTGATTCGTCAGGATTACAACTCAGGAAAGAGTGTGTATTCGGAGATGTCTTTTAAGCAGAAGCAGGTGTGCGTGTGTGTGTGTGTGTGTGTGTGTGTCTATGGAAAGTCCTCAGCAAACACTGTATATACTGTGCCGTTTAACTCACATCATGTGTTCTGAATGAAGCGTTTCTGCACTCCCAGAAGAGAGAGAGAGAGAGAGAGAGTGTGTGTGTGTGTGTGTGTGTTTGTGTGTGTGTGTGTGTGTGTGTGTGTGTGTGTGTGTGTGTGTGTGTGTGTGTGTGTGTGTGTGTGTAGAAGCAACCCAACATCTGGGTGTCAACAGAGGAAACATGCATTCCTGAAGGAGAAAACATCAGTCTAATATATCACATTCATCCCTTTAGAGCTAAAACAGGTAGATCTTTGTGTGCTTAAAAGTTCTTACGTAAAAACAAACAAAAAACAAACAAACTAATAAACAAAACAAAATATAATAATAATTATTTTAAAAAATCTAAATAAATAAAAAACCCTGAAAATAATTCATTCAAATAAAATCAAATAAAATACATATAAATTAAATAAATCGATGCAAATAACAAAAAAATAAAAAATAAATCAATGAATTATAATAATATAATGGCATTCATTATTGAATAACTTAAAATATCTTTTATAAATAAAATAAATGAAATAAATAAATAAAAATAAAATAAAATAAAATAAATAAACCAAAAATAAATAAAATAATACAAATAATACATAAAATAATAAAGATAATACATAAAAATAAATAAAATAAAATAAAATATAAACAAACCAAAAAAATTACAACAAAAAAAAGTAAACCAAAAATAAGGTGATTCATTCCACTGTGGCGACCCTGGACAAAAATATCACAAATAAAATAAATAAAATAGAAAAACTCAAAATAATATCAAAAATCAAGTGCTTGCATGATTTTAATTGAAACTGTAAAATATGCACAATAAATAATGCAGTGCAAAACAAGATACAGTCTCCTACAAAACAAAACAAAAATAATACAAATAAAAAATAATAATAATAATAATCATCATCAGAAAGAGTGTGATGTTGGCTCCAGATGTGTGTCCAGCATTAGCACTGGCAGTGGATCTGAACAAGCAGAGCAGTGTAAGCTGTGATAATCCCTGACCCCTGATTCACCTGTGACACACACACAAACACACATCTGGATCACCGCATTCAAGCTGTGTAATGTCTCTGACTCACATAATCACGCTCTGCTATTGGTCAGTCAGATTGAAAGTCCCAGACTCATGTGATTGGCTGAGGCAGAAGTTGACTTGTTTTAAGAGAGTTTTTACTCTTCATGTCTTATCTCTGTCATGATGACTCAAAATAATGCACACTAGGGTTGTAACAATATACCGGTATGACGGTTTACCACGATTTGAACGTGCACGATTATCATACCATGAACAATTGCATATCAACGGTTTTAACCCTTAAAGACCGAGACAGCCGCCCGCGGCTAAAAATAAGTATTGCTCTTACATGTTTAATAACTTTTGATCCGCTGATCCGA
>NC_141045.1:792500-830000 GCF_052040795.2 Danio rerio
CTTTATCTGTCATTTGTTCTGTGTTTATCCTAATATCTGGCCCTTATTATCATTTTCTGAAGTTAAATATTTCAAGAGTGGGCGTGGAGAACCTACTTTGAGTGGGCGGAGACAGCTAGTTCAATTGTATTTTGCATTTAAAGGTACAGACACCCAAACCCTGTGTGAGCGTGTACACGGATTCTGCATATTGACTGATCGTTTGCCTGTATTTCCTATATTGTATAAACTTATTGTACATTATAGTGTTATAATGGCCATTATTGATTTATTTTCAGAAATAATGAGTCGAAATGAAGAGAGTTTTACCTTAAAAAGCAAAATAATCTGCCAATAGTGCAAGGAGAATATACTTATTTCAAAGCAAAAGCTGGATTGTTTTAGTCCATTGGCAGAGGAACAACTTCATTTTGACTCATTTTTTTCTGAAAGCAAGATTATATATTTTTCTTGCCTATAAAATGCTTCTTGATTTAAGAATTTAAAGATATTTGTACTAGAAACAAGTCAAAAACTCCAAGAAAAGCATTATTTGCAGTGAAAATGAACAACTATAAACGAGGACGCTTCAATCACACAATCTTATCTGTCATTAGTCCTGTGTTTATTCTAATATCTGCCCCTTATTATCATTCTCTAAAGCTAAATCTCCCAAGACTGGGCGTGGATAACCTACTTTGAGTGGGCGGAGACAACCAGTTAATTTGCATTTAAAGGCACAAACACCAAAACAGAGGGATCTCGGTGCAGATGCAATCTGAGCTGCATCCAATGCTTTTTAATACGCCCCACCCCTAACCCTGCCCGTCACAGTGACGTCACTCACTCCATTGAGTGCATTGTGTCTGACACTGCATCTCTGAGCGATGCAATCTCAGCCTGCACCATAAAGGCTGCATCCAGATACTGTTGAAACAGCTTCAGTTCCCAAATCCTGACATTTCCTCAGTGTATAATAGATGAGCTGATGCGTATTTTGAGCTGAAACTTCACGCATGCATTCTGAAGACTCAAAAAAAGACTTATTTTACATAATTAGAGTGCTTTAAATGCAGTATTTGAATATGTTTCCCACTCCTTAACACAATGAGAGTTGATGAAGAGCGGATTTGAGAAATGCAGCTTTATGTATTGCTCTGCAGATCTTGAGGTCAGTGTGTGTTGATAGTCTCTCCGTCTCACACACACACACACACACACACACACACACACACACACATAACACACAGACAGACAGGATTAATCCTCCATCTGCGGGACCATCGGGAGCTGCTGGAGATCAGACACATGCGTTATTGATGACCTCAGCTGACCACCATTCACATGTATGAGGGAGAACAACAGGACACACACAGTAATACTGCTTCATTATACAGTAATACTGCTTCATTATACAGTAATACTGCTTCATTATACAGTAATACTGCTTCATTATACAGTAATACTGCTTCATTTATCATCATCATGTAGCATGCAGATTTCACGAGCTCACATTAACAGAGAGCAATGATCTGAAACAAACATGACTATTAAAAACCAACTAGTTTAAGCTAAAAGAATAGCCCACATTTATATTTACATTTACTACATATATAAATGTGGATTTCTGAAGTGTCCCTCACACAGGTGAGTGGGCATACCAAACCACCTGTAGAAACACTCCCTCTCTCCAGATGCGCTGGACACTTTACTGTAACCCTATAACTTTAGCACTGAGGCCCTGTTTACATATAGCGTTTCTGACCAGTTCTCCATCCACACTACACCACTGAAAACACACATCACGTGACCACACACACACTGGCATGCACTGCATGCGAAACGTTCTCCTAAACCCCTGACAAACTGGCTGATATTGATCAAATAAAGGTTGTATCTGGCGTCTGCGTGCTGGTGAAGGTGTTTGGAGTGTTAATAATGAATGAAAGGTGGCGTGCAAGCGGCCGTAATGCCCTGTAATCTGGGCACGCTGGCATGAAGAGGGCAGCAGGTGCAGTGATGTGGCCTGGCACTGGAGATCTTTCACACACTCACACACACACGCTGCGTCTCTCTGACCGGCAAAAGAGCCATGCGGTCAGTAAATGAGCCGGAAACTCCACAAAAAACTACTTATTTAGTTAAAATGAGCTGAAACTGCACTCTGCTTTTTAAAGGGGGGTCCGACATTTCAATATGTACATGTTCAAATATATATATACTATATATGACATACAGTACATGAACGTATATATTAAAATATTTCATTTTTTGCAACATTTATAGCATGTATTTTTAGTTTTGGGATGTTTTGATATATAGGTGCCATATGCCTTTTATTTTATATATGCAAAAACCAGGCAACACGGTGGTTAGCACTTTCGCCCCAAAGCAAGAAGGTCGCTGGTTCGAGCCTCGGCTGGGTCAGTTGGTGTTTCTGTGTGGAGTTTGCATGTTCTCCCCGTGTTGGTGTGGGTTTCCTCCGGGTGCTCCGGTTTCCCCCACAGTCCAAACACATGCGCTATAGGGGAACTGATCAACTACACTGGCCATAGTGTATGAGTGTGTGTGTGTGTGTGTGTGTGTGTGTGTGTGTGTGTGTGTGTGTGTGTGTGTGTGTGTGTGTGTGTGTGTGTGTGTGTGTATCTGTGTTTCTCACTACTGGGTTGCAGCTGGAAGGACATCCGCTGTGTAAAACATATGATGGAATAGTTGGCGGTTCATTCCGCTGTGGCGACCCCTGATTAATAAAAGGACTAAGCTGAAAAGAAAATGAATAAATGAATGTAAAAAACGAGTATGAACTCTATGTTTTATACATAATTCGCAAATATTTCCATTCACCCACTGTCTTTGTGGGTCAGCATATGAGCAAAAAAGGGCATAGTTGCATTTCAGGCCATGTTAAACCCACTAGACCTATCATTTCAGAGCACATACACACTTTGTTTTTGGGTGGTGATTTGACTGTTCACATCTGCTGTTCAAATAATCTGTTGACTCAGAAGTGCTTCAGGCGAACACCAGCAAACAGCTGCTCTTCAGTCTCAGACATCAAACACACACACAAAGGTGCTCGTAAACACCTGTGTCAGCTGTTCTCATCCTCATGTCCACACACTCACTGCCTTTGATCACTGCGTTTCCTTTAAATGCAAGAAAAACAATGTGTATTGTGTTACCTTATCACATTCTGTGAGTTGGTGGTTTGATCAAACCAATGAAACTAGCGATAATTCAAAATACATTTGCAACACTACCAAAGTATAGCAACTGCAGGGCAACTCCTTAGCAACCAGTCAAAACACCTACAACACAACAGTACACTAATACACTACCAACCAGTGTTGGTGTTGTGTTCTTAGAGAAGCTACATAGTATGGAACAAAATCAATGCCAAAAGTCTTGAATTAAAAAGCTTGTTGAATAGCACAAACTGAAAAAAAATAATACACCGTATTAACAAGTTCTTGCATTTTAATGACTTGAATTCCAGGGTTTGTATTTTTAGGTCCTGAAATTTAACATAGCTGTTTATTTAAGCTGTGAATATTTCAATGAAAAATATTTCAAACACGTTTTAATACTTAAAAATTCAATAATTCATATTCAATTTTCAGATTTCACTTACAAAATATTCAATACCCTTTAAAAATACGATGTATAATATTCAAAAGACAATTTTCAGTTCATTTTATTTCAGTTCAAATATTCGCTTCCATAAATTCAGTGGATCAAATTCGACTGTTAAAATTCAACATTACATCCGGGAACTGCAGGAGAAGCAATAGATTGCAGAGTGAAGATGGAATAATGTAAGATTTTTAACCCAGTAAACAGCCGAGAAAAAAGCTGATAAAGGCACAAAAGTAGAATTTAATATTAATATCAATGCCTTGGACATTATAAATGATAAAAAGTACGAGTAAAATGAGTAAATGAAGTTTTAGTCATCTATATTTGCCCTTATGTAACAGAAGCCAGCTGGTGATCGCGTAAATCTCACTCCTCGGATCCAGCGACAGACGTTGTTCTGCAATCTTTAGCATCCTCGGAGCATTTGACTCCCATGCCGGCTCGCTCCCTGCTCGGACCGGTGCGGTTACTTGCACATAAACCGTCTTTTGATGAATATGATGTTACACATTCTCTATGTTCATTAACTCATTCTTCCATAGACGTGAAGTATTATATTGACAGCTAAAGAATATAAACGTAAGAGAAACAGGAGAGGAGATATTATAACAATAATACAAAATAGATAAACATTGACAGGGCTAAGAACAATTACGAACAAAGATATTCAAAAGCAGAGAGATTTTATGAGAATGTCACACAAATCAGTTTACTTGGAACTGTTAAACAGAGAGTTCAGGTATGATTTAATGTTGGATATGGATGCGGCGTGTAATTTGAAATAATTTAACATAGCGTGCTAATGCATTAAAGGAGCATCTTCAGTTATTCATACAGAACCCTCTAATATGGCATAACTATAAGGAGTAATGTTTGCGCTGTTTAAACGCAGCTATGTCAGGATTGGGATAGGTTATATATTTTTCATCATTTAAATACATAGCAACTAGCCTAAATACACTAGTAAACCCCTACCGAACATAGTAACCACTGGTTATCTACCCAAAATACACCAGTAACCACCTTATAATGGAAAATCAACAGCAAACAAATTACCCTAGCAACCAAATAGAACACCATAGAAAATGCCCAAATTACTCTTGCACAGGACACTAATCACAACTCAGCTGCTTAACAACTCCTTAGCAACCATTACTAAACACTCCTGAAATCACCTTGAACAGCCCTGCAATATTATAGCAACTCCTTGGTTACTACCCAAAACACAATAGCAACCGTTTAGACATTAAGCTACTCCCTAACAACCTCTCAAATACTTCTGAAAGCACACAGAACATTAACTGCCGCTCAGTTGTATAGCTTCAGCAACCATACAAAATACTCTTAAGACCACTCTAAACAGCACTATAATGGCATAGAAACTCCATATTAACCACTTGGTTACTATAGCAATGAACTAGAACACCATGTAAACTCCCTAGCAACCACATAAAACACCATAGCAACTCTCTAGCAACCACCCAAAACACAAGGGCAACAACCTAGACACCAAGCAACTCCCTAGCGACCACTGAGAAGTTCCTAGCAACCACTCACTGCACACTGTGACAACTTATTTGGGTAAGTCCCCGGCAACAACAAAACCACCCTGAATTTTCTAGAAACTACTTAGCAACTCCCTAACAACCAATTGAAATATTACATCAACCACAAGCGTGCATCTGCATAGTAACTCCCTAGCAAACACTCACAAGATCCTAACAACCACTCATGGCAACAGCTTAATTGACCATGGCAGCAACCCAGAATTTTCTAGAAACCACTGAGCAACTCCCTAACAACCACCAAAATTATTATATCAATCACTATAAAGATTATGCATATCAACTCCCTAGCAACCACCCATATTTACACTCTGAACGGAAAAATTAAATGGTTGCTAGGGAGTTGCTATGCATATGCTTTATTATTATCAACCTCAATAATGATTATGCATAGCAACTCCCTAGCAACCGCTCATTTTTACTTTCAAAATGCAAAATTGAGTGGTTGCTAGGGAGTTGCTATGCATATGCTTTATTATGTCAACCACAATAATGGATCTGCATAGCAACTCCCTAGCAACCACTCATTTTTATATTCAAAATGCAGAAAGGAATGGTTGCTATAGGAAGTTGCTATGCATATGTTTTATTATGTCAACTTTGATAATGCAGCTGCATAGCAACTCCCTAGCAACCACTCATTTTTACATTCTGAGAGCAAAATGAATGGTTGCTATGGAGTTGCTATGCATATGCTTTATTATAGCAACCACCTGCATGGCAACTCCCTAGCAATCACTTGCTTTTACATTCTGAACGCAATAATGAGTGGTTGCTATGGAGTTGCTATGCATATGCTTTATTATGTCAACCACAATAATGCATCTGCATTACAACTCCCTAGCAACCACTCATAGCACCCAGAGTGTACAGGATGATCTGAATGCAGACGAGTGGAGGTCTTTGTCTGGTTCCTCGAGCGTCAGCATTCTCCCTCCGGCCCAGATTTTGCTTACTAGCTAGTGGCTATTAAACAGAAAAATGGATTAGCGGAGGCAACAATCCATTATGCGCAGTTAATCCGCACATGAAAGTGCCTGATGTTCCCGTCTAACTCTGTGTGACAGCCGGATAATGGAGCGCCATCGTGGTTAAACCCAACAACACCGTGTCGTCTTTTGTAGAGCTTCAGTTCAGGGCTCAATCCATGAATCCTCCCCACCAAACCCTGACATTCATCTGGTAAACCAAGGATTTGTTCTCCGTCATGCTTTATTCCTCATCTGAACTCTTGAGGCTGAATGTGCGCTGTGAGAGGATGATGTATGACGCTTTTAGGACATTCAAAAAGTGAAAGTTCAAAACAACATTTGTAAGTTCAAAGGTTTTACATTTCAAAACAAAGTCTGAAAGTTTAAGAGCTGAACATTTCAAAACAACATGCAACTGTCAAATGGCGTACAACTCAAACTGTTTACAAATAAGAACTTTCAAAACAATGTTGAAAAGTTCTAATCAAAAGCTCAGTTTTTTTAAACTGTTTGAAGTTCAAAAGTTCAAAGTTAAAAAAAAATCTGTTTAAAGTTAAAAAAAAATTAAAACTAAAGTTCAAAAGTCCCAAAAAAAACTTTAAATTAAAAATAAAAAAACTGAAGTTTGAAAGTTCTTATTAAAAACAGTTTCAAATGTAAAAGTTCTAAATTTCAAGAACTCTTTGAAGTTTGAATATTCTGAATAAAAAAAAAACAGTTTGAAGTTAAAAATAAAACTGTCTGAAGTTTAAAATAAAAAAACTGTTTGAAATTCAAAATAAAAAACTGTTTGTTATTTAAAATAAAAACTGTTTGAAATTAAAAAATAAAAACGGTCTGAAGTTTAAAATAAAAAACTGTATGAAACTTAAAAAAACGTCTGAAATAAAAAAAAAACTTTGCAATTTAAAATAAAAAAACTGTTTGAATCTTAAAATAAAAAATGTTTGAAAAGTAAAATTAAAAAACTGTTTGAAATTTAAATAAAAAAATAGTTTGAAGTTCAAAATTTAAAAAAACTGTTTAAAGTTCAAAAGTTCAAAATAAAAAAAACTGTCTAAAGTTCAAAATTTCTAAATAAAACACAGTTTAAAGTTTAAAAGCTCATTTTTTAAAATGTTTGAAGTTTAAAAGTTCTAAATAAAAAACAGTTTGAAGTTTAAAATTTACAAATTAAAAAAAATTAAAGTTCAAGGTTTAAAATTTTTTTTAAATTGTTTGAAGTTTAAAATTAAAAAAAAAATAAATAAAAATGTTTTAAAAAATTGTTTAAAGTTACAAATGTCTAAATTTCCAAGACAGGATATGAAATTTGAAAGTTCTCATATTTAAAACAATTCAAAAGTTAAACATCCAAGTCTGACATTAAAAAAGTTCAAATATTAAATTTTTTTATGGAAAAACTGAACAACTGAAATAAAAATGAGTGGTTCAAATTGTTTTTGCAAAAAAAAAAATAAATAAAATAAAAAAATAATAAAATAAAATAATAAATAAATGAAATAATCCAAATAATCAAAATACTGTTGTTTTCAGTTTGAAAGTTTATTTTTCTCCATTGTCAGAATATTTTGCTTAATTTAATGAAAAATTCACTTCATTTTGACTCATTACTTCTGAAAACAAGACAAAACTTTGTTTTTTTCTAGAAAATGCTGACCGATTTAGGAGTTTGCAGTATTTGGACTCTCAGTAGGATGATTTGCAGTGTAGGATGAGATGATGAAGATCTGCGGAGTGTTTAAAGCTGGCTTAGACCTGTGTTTAGGAGACCTGAGATGAATGGTGGAGCTGGAGTAAATACTGCGGCTCAGGTTTATGTGTTCTGGACATTAATGTGCATCAGCTCATTCCTCGACCACATCTGAGCCTAAAGACAGATTCTACACGGCAAGCAATGCTTTTCTGTCAGTCTTGTTTCCAGTCAAAACATCTAAAAATTCTTTAATCAAGAAGCATTTTATAGACAAGCAAAACACCTTGTCTTGTTTTCAGAAATAACGAGTCAAAATGAAGAGAGTTTTTCCTTAAAGCAATCAAAATAATCTGACAAACTCTCTAATAATCAATAAAAATTACTGAATAAAACTAAACCACTGACTGTACACAAATATCAGCGTCAAACTTCATTTAATATTGCTGTGTTTTTCTGCCCTCTAGCGGCAGCTGGAGTCATTGCAGCCACTACACAGACTATACAACACTGTATTATTATTAGTATTATTATTAGCACAGACCTGTCAGCGAGGTTACAGTGCTGTAGAGAACTGTAATTGATAATAGGCAGTCATATCAAACGCATTATTAACTCTTAGAAATCTCCTGCTGCTGTATCAATTGACCAATGCAACTCACTGTGAACACACAACACCATCCTCAAGCTCACGAAAACAAAAACAACATATATGGTAACAAAAAAATGACACAAGCAGTTTAGTTTGACTGGTTTCCCAAAAATAAAATAAAAAAACGAGACCATTTTAAGGTTTCCGTCTCCACCTGCTGGTCGATCCTCGTAAATGCATCTTATTGCCTCATAGCACTTGTGTTTGGACTGAGGTAAACCGGAGCACCCGGAAGAAACCCACGCCAACATGGGGAGAACATCCCTACATCAGTATAATCAAATAATCACATAAATAAATAAATTAAATAAATAAATAAAAATAAAAACAAAACTTTTTTATTCAGCTGGTTGACTTTTTTTTTATTAAAAACTGTAAAATTAAACTGCAGCATTATCTTAATGACACTAAAATAACACAATGACTCGAATGATCACCGGCTTTGTGTCATGAATTTATTTAAAAATTCTCTGAACAAATACACATTTATAAAGTAAACAACAATTCCTCCCCCCGTAAACACAGATGAAGCCGTGATTTAAGCACGTTTGCTTTTATTGTGATTATCAGCATTAGTACAGTCATTACATCAATATTTACTGTAGCACCACAGATGAAGCAGATCTGTATAAAACACTGCGAAACACACGCTCTGGAAAATATCTTTGGCTGAATAAATCTCCACCGTCTGAACACATCAAACATCATATTCTGCTGTATTTATGATTATTGCAGAGCTCAGAGAGTCAGACTTTGGCTGAAAGCAGAAAATCTCCAT
Organism: Danio rerio; assembly: GCF_052040795.2. NCBI lineage: Eukaryota > Metazoa > Chordata > Actinopteri > Cypriniformes > Danionidae > Danio > Danio rerio. The sequence goes on from NC_141045.1 coordinate 801,775, forward strand.
TCAGGACAGAAGAAATAAATTAACTGCTGAATAATTGTAACGTTTATACCACAATTCTCTATCTTTTGCTCATAATTGAGACAATTTAGCTAAAATTAAAACAATAAAAAACAAAAAAACAATGATAGTAGCAATAATAATAATAATAATAATGATGATGATGATGATGATGATGATAATAATAAATAATAATATTAGTAATAATAAGAATAGTAAAACAAATATATAATAAAAATAATAAATATAAAATAATTAAAGTAATGATAATGATGATAATAATGATGACAACAACAGTGACATTACTAATGATAATAATAATAATAATATTAATAATAATAATAAATAATAATATTATCAATAATAATTATAGCAATAAAATATATAATAATAAAAAATAATAATAAATATAAAATAATTAAAATAATAATAATGATGATAATAATGACAATAATGATGATAAAAATACTAATAGTAATACAAAAATATATTAATAATATATAACAACAATAATAATAAAATTTATATAAAATAATAACAATGTAATTGATGATGATACTAATAAAATAGTAATAAATATAAAAATATTAATATTGGTGATAATAATATTATTATTAATAATAATAATAATAATAGTAATAATAGTAGTAGTAGTAATAATAATAATAATAATAATGATAATGATGATGATAATAATAGTAATAACAATAATAATAGTAATAATATTAATAATAATAATAATTTTTATTATAAAATAATATTAATGATAATAATAATAATAATAATAACAATAATAATAATAATAATAATATTAATAAAAATAACTATGATAATGATAATGATAATGATGATGATAATAATGGTAATAACAATAACAGTAATAAATAATGACCAAAAGCAAATCTGACTGAATAAACAGTTATTTTAAATAATTTTGTTTTACATTTCATAATTTTTACATTTATCATCAATTGTAATTTTTAATTTATATGAAATATTTAAGTAAAGTTAAAAAAATAAAAAAAATTAATAAAATTAATAATATATGTGTGTGTATATATAAGTTAAATTAAAATGAACAAAATAATAAAACAAAAACAAATAGTTTAATGATATCAAATAATTTTGAAAAAAATATATAAAGTTATATGAAACAAAAAAGAAAATTTACATTTAAAATAACCCAAAATAGAAAGAAAAAAAGAGTTGAATTGTGAGATAAAAGTCACATTAACCTTGTTCATTTTTCCCTCAGGTCAGAATGGAGCCTCCTTTAATCAGATCAGATACATTATTTACGCTACATCGCATACATTAATATATTTAAAAATCTCATATGAGTGTGTGTCCGAGTTCATGAAATACATTTCAGACACACTCCTGCATCATTTCAGTAGTAAAAACAGCACCATAATATCCTGTAAACCTCGAGTTAACGACTAATCAATAATACAATCTTCCTGCATAACAATATAACATATATGTACATCTAATTACAGAATAAATACTGTCAAACATATAAATAATATACAACAATCACACTGTTATGAGTACGAGAGGTAGGGTTATGATGTTTAACGCCATCTACTTTAATATTCCCTTCTAATAAAACTGAATTAACACGATCGTTAATGTAAACGGTACTTAATAACATCAAATTATTGCATTTTCAGCTGAATTTTGGAAGATTAACAATGCATTTAATCAACTAAACCAGATTAAACAGCTGATTCAGTGCTTTAATTGTAATAAAATAAGAATAATTCACATTTCTTCTGTTTTTAATCAGGTTAATATGTGTATAAATACACCAGATCTGATGTCAAGCGTTATTTTAACATCATTTATAATCATAAAAATATTCTAGTTTAAGGACGGTTTGAGATTTCAGTGTTTTCTACACAGATTGTCGGGATATTTTGAGGATAAACTTTTATATACACACAGAACATTCACTCATTTATATGTTCATATCAAGCTGTTTTTGCTGTTGTTTTTGATTTATAGACAATAAAAAATAACTTGATATGTGAAGAGCAGGTCATGTGGCTTTTGAAGAAAACATCTTAACATAAACAGTCAGATAAATAAAGATATTGACTCTCAAAACAAAGAGTCGACTCTGAATCATCTTAATGAGTCATATTTTTAAATATTCAGAGTAACTAATTTGCATAGTCCCCGCCTCCCTGGCATACTAGATACAGAGAGGCCAATCAAAATAGGCTAGGTTCTCCTGACCAATCAGACTCGAGATGTCTTAAGAAAGGAGGAGGGGCTTTATGAGCTGAAGTCCTGAATTGATTCAAATGAATCATTTAGAAATTGCTGCTGAATGATTCGAATATTTGACTCATATTCTGAGAGAATTACAATATTTTCTGACCTTAGAGAGACTTGTTTTTTAAGTGAAAACAATCTGCAAAGTTGACTTTCAAAAAAAAGAGTCTACTCACTTTCAAAACAAAGAATCGACTCTGAATCACTTTAAGATGTTATATTTTTAAATCTTTTGCCAGCTACCATTCAGAGCAACTCATTTGCATAATCACACCTCCTTTATCTCCTATATATAGCGAGATCAATCAAGTTATACTTGGCTCTGCTGACCAATCAGAGCAGAGTTGGCTTTTGGATTGGGGGGTTTAACAGATCTGACGCCTTGAATTGATTCAAACGAGTCATTTCAAAATCACTGTAGAGTTATTTGAATATTAAATAATATTAAATTGTTCTGACCTTAGAGATGAATTTAGAAAAATATCACAAATGCAAACAGTCTGCAAAGTTGTTGACCAAAAAAAGAGTCTATTCACTCTCAAAACAAAGAGTCGACTTTGAATCACTTTAATAAGTTACGTTTTTGAATCTTTTGCTACCATTCTGAGCAACTCATTTGCATAATCCCCGCCTCCTTGATATACTAGATACAGCGAGACCAATCAAATTAGGCTTGGCTGTGCTAATGTTAAGGGGGTTGGGTGGGGAGGCTTACAGACCTGACGCCCCAAATTGATTCAAATGAGTCATTTGGAAATCAGTATAGAACTATTTGAATATTAAATACATATTCTGAAAAAATTACAATGTTTTCTGATCTTAGAGATGAATTTCGAAAAATACCTCAAATGTCTGAAAAGTTGTTAATCAAAAAAGTGTCTTTTGACTCTCAAAACAAAGAGTCGACTCGGACTCACTTTAATGTGATGTTATGTTTTTTAATCTTTTGCCAGATGCCATTCAGATCATTTGCATAATCCCGCCTCCTTGGCATACTAGCTACAGCATGTCCAATCAAATTAGGCTTGGCTCTGCTGACCAATCAGACTCGAGATGTCTTAAGAAAGAAGGAGTGGCTTTCTGAGTTGAAGTCCTAAATTGATTCAAATGAATCATTTAGAAATTGCTGCAGAATGATTCGAATATTAAACGCATATTCTGAAAAAAAGACAATGTTTTTTTTTACCTTGAATGTGCTTTTTGGGACTCAACACAATTTTAGGACACTTTAAAACACCAGATGACCTGCTCTTTCATTTTACACCCAGAAGAAATTGATGTGCATCTGGAGAAAATGCACATGTTTTGGATTATGAAATGCTTAAACGAATCCCTTTATGTCAAAATGCTGCACACATGAAGGATTTGATCTTTTGAAACAACCAGAAATAAAAATAAATACTGTTTTTTGCAGCCAAATGAGCACAGTTTGATTCTGAAGGCTTCAGGACAGAATCTTGGTTTCATTTTCAGGCCATTTCTAGACTGTTCAGTCAAACTCTCAATGAATTATTTCAGCTGCGTTTCCATGAAAAACAAATCCATTCTGCATCCTGATCCGTCTTCAAGAAGCGCGTTTTTGGTTCTTCTTCTTGTTTTTGTAAGGAATAATGAAAAGTGCATAAGTTGGACTCTTCAGAAAGTTCTGGTCTCTTACCGTAGCTGCCAGACGTCAAAGAGAAATGCTGACTTTAACTCTTTTTTCCTCACTGAATCTCCACAAAGAGGCCTGTATGAGGATGAGGAAGACACTTCCCACAGAAACCACCGCAGCGGCCGTAGATCCTGCTGCCGTCCTGACAGCAGAAAACGGCAGAAAAACAAAACAAAACAGATGATTAAAGCCACTAACAAAACACAGCATTTCATCACGGCATACAGTAACAATAAAAGCTGGCTGCATTACTAATGACATGTAATCAGTGACCGATTACAAATTACATCACAAAGTTTGTATTCAGTAACAGGAATTACATTTAGATTACTTTTATGGTCGAAGAAATTGACTATGCTTGGATTACATTTAGATTATTTTTATGGTAACATCATTTTACAATGCTTGGATTACATTTAGATTACTTTTATGGTAAAATAATTTTACGACACTTGGATTACATTTAGATTACCTTTATAGTAACATGATTTGACTATGCTTGTATTACATTACTTTTATTTTACTTTTATTTAGATTACTTTAATAATCACACAATTTGACTACTATTTGATTACATCTATGGTAACACAATTACACTTAGATTACATTTAGTTTACTTTTATGATAAATTGACTGCGCTTGGATTACATTTAGATTACTTTTATGGTAACAAATAATTACATTTGGATTAAATTTAAATGACTTCTATATTAACTATTTGGCTACGGTTGGATTACATTTAGATTACTTTTATGACAACTGTAAAAATTTGACTGCTTGGATTACATTTAGATTACTAATATTGTAATATAATTAGACTACTAAAAGGTTACATTTAGATAATGTTTTTTTTTAAATAATCCCAGTACACTTAGATTACATTTATATTACTTTTATGGTAATGCAATTAGACTAAGTTTGGATTACATTTAGATTATTTTTATGTTAACAGTAACATAATTTGACTACACTTGGATTACATTTAGATTACCTTTATGGTAAAAATTTGACTATGCTTGGATTACATTTAGATTACTTTTATGGAAGCATCATTTGACTGCTTGGATTACATTTAGACTACTTTTACGGTAAACAATGAGACTAACCTAGGATTACAATTAGATTACTTTTAAGGTAACATAGTTGGACTATGCTTGGATTATATTTTGATTACTTTCATGGCAATGTAATCTGACTACTGTTGATGCATTTAGATTTTGTTCATGGCTACTTTTGGATTACATTTAGATTACTTTTATGGTAATCTAATCTGACTACTCTTGATACATTTACATTACTTTTACGGTAGCTTAATCTGGACCCTTTTGGATTACATTTAGATTACTTTTGTGCTAACCCTTATTCTATGTCACATAATAAAAGACATATTACATATAATCACATGATCAGATCTGGTAGTAATAATAATAATAAAAGATGTCAGTCTTACGTCTGAGCGGTGAACTTTGACTGTGACGTAGTTTCCCTGTGAAACCCATTTGCTGGATTCAGAAACCTTCAGTCCGGTTCCTCTGAGATTAATACTAAACTGACCCTACACAATTATATTAAATATAATTAATAATGATGAAGGATCAGAATAAAAATACAGCTTTACATCATAGATATAAATTAAAATATATCAGATTTATGCATATAACATATCTGCTTTAAATTGTAATAATATTTCACATTTTTACTGTATTTTTTTTTTTATCAAACAAATGCACAATTGGTGGGGTTTTTTTTTATAAACACTGAAGAATAATATGTATAATAATCATACCTGAGGACATTTCGCAGCACTGTAACAGTCTCCAGCGGACGCAAACGGGACGGAGCGACCAAACACAGTCTGACTGAACTTCATATCAGTCGCTGAAATACAAATAATCATCAGTTTACACTCAACAGCCTTCAAAACACACACAGCGAGCTGAAGTAAGGCTGTTTCCAGAGTATCCGAAGCAAAGCCTGTAAAGACTCCGCCCACTTTTGAAAAAGAGCTCTCATTTGCATTTAAAGAGACACACACATAAAAAAAGTGTTTGCTTTCACTCAAAATCATAATCAAAAAGTTTACATGTTAGTTCATGTTATTGGATAAAGTATTATTGTAGATTTTAACAAGACGTGAGCTATTTGTTATTTAAATATTATAGACTCACTGATTATGCGCATCATGGACAGATCGAGTCGCACACGCTGGAAAATGGTGTAACCGGCCGCGGCGTAATCATTCCTACAGGCGCAATCCTGCTGCCGACTGCCGTTATACGGACACTCGAAAGGGTTCTGCAGCCTGCAAATATATATATGCATTTGATTTATTTACTCCATCAATAAATATACAGTGAAAATGTGACATAAAAAAAAGTGATACAGTGAAATGTATCAGTTTGTGTATATATCAGTATATATCAGTATGTCTGATAATATTTGTTCTTCTGGAGGAAGTTTGATTTGTTTTATTTCGGCTAGAATAAAAGCAGTTTTTAATTTGTTAAACTCCATTTTAAGGTCAATATTATTAGTGCCTTTAGGCTTTTTCGATTGTCTCCAGAACAAACCACTGTTATACAATAACTCGTCTAGTTACCCTAACCTGCCTAAATACCCTAATTATCCTAGTGAAGCCTTTACATGCCACTTTAAGCTGTATAGAAGTGTCTTGAAGAATATCTAGTCTAATAATATTTACTGTCATCATGACAGAGAAAATAAATCAGTTATTAGAGATGAGTTATTAACACTATTATGAATAGAATTGTGTTGGAGAAATCTGCTCTCTGTTAAACAGAAACTGGGGAAAATGCACAGTGGGCGAATAACTCTGACTCCAACTCTATATTCAACATTTTAACTGTATTTTTGACCAAATAAATGATTCAGTGACGCTATTTTCTGTGCAGTAACTGGGCTGTATTCATGCAGTGTGAGCATCGAGTGTTGTGTGTATTATTGTGTGTGTGTGTACCTGTATCCGTACACCTCAGAGTAGTTGTCGTTCTGTCCGCTGCGCAGTGTCACGTACTCTTTGGGGAAGCTGCTCTGCATGTCTGCGCAGTAAACCTGCAGGATCTTCGCCTGGACTTTAAGATGATGTTCTCCATCTTTCCTGATGCCGTCCTTCATCTGGAGCTCTCCACAGCTCGAGTGCAGCTCGCCTGATCACACACACACACACACACAATCAATCACACACACACACAAACGCAAACACATAGCAAACGCACACACACACATGCACATATTTGCACACGCACATGAACATATATATATATACATATACGTATGCACAAATACACACAGATATACACACACACATACAAGTAAACACACACACATGCATGCACATATACACACAAATGCATATACACATATACATGTAAACAAATGCACACACACACACACACACACAATTACACAAACATACAGACACAAAAAAAACATGTGCACACAATTGCACACACACAAAAGCACTTATGCACATGAAGTGTGTGTGTGTGACTCACAGTCAGTCAGTCTGCAGGTTGTGTGTGTCTGCGGACGTGTGTGTGGCAAGCAGCTCTCAGACGGTGTGTTTTCAGCAGTCAGACAGCGAACGCTCCTCTGCATCACTCCTGCACCACAAGACTGAGAACACTGGAGTTACGAGACACACACACACACACACACACACACACACACACACACACACACACACAGAGAGAGAGAGAGAGAGAGAGAGATTTATTCACCATCACAGCAGTGTATGAAAAAATTATATCATTTTTAAAATGTATAAAAATTGCAACAGAAAGCAGTTTATTCATTCATAAATTTATTTATTTATTTATTTATTTATTTGTTTGTTTGTTTGTTTTTTTATTTGTTATTTAAATGTATTTATTTGTTTATCTATCTATCTATCTATCTATCTATCTATCTATCTATCTATCTATCTATCTATCTATCTATCTATCTATCTATCTATCTATCTATCTATCTATCTATCTATCTATCTATCTATCTATCTATCTACCCATCTATCTATCTATCTATTATTTATTTATTATTTATTTTTTATATTTATTTAATTGTTTGTATACTTATTTAATTATTTATTCATTATATTAATTAATAAATGCATATATTTTTATACATTTTTTACAGTCATTTATCAATTTATTTATTAATTTGTTTGTTTGTTTATAATTCTTATTTATTTGTTTATTATTCATATTTATTTGTTTATTTATTTGAATGTTTGTTTATTATTCATATTTTTGTTTGTTTATTATTTAAATTTATTTATTTGTTTGTTTATTTATTCATATTTATTTATTTGATTATTTGTTTATTATTTATATTTATTTATTTATTTGTTTGTTTATTATTCATATTTATTTATTTGCTTGTTTATATTCATATTTGTTTATTTATTTATGTTTATTATTCATATTTTTATTTATTCATATATATATATGTATTAATTTTATTAATTAATTTGTTTATTTAATATTCACATTTATTTATTTGTTTGCTTGTTAATTATTTATATTTATTTATTTATTTATTTGTTTGCTTGTTTATTATTTATATTTATTTATTTATTTGTTTGTTTGTTCATAATTCATATTTATTTGTTTATTATTCATATTTATTTGTTTATTTATTTATATGTTTTCTTATTATTCATATTTCTGTTTGTTTATTATTTAAATTTATTTATTTATTTGTTTATTATTCATATTTATTTATTTATTTATTTATTTATTTGTTTGTTTGTTTGTTTGTTTGTTATTTAAATGTATTTATTTGTTTTTGTTTATTACTTAAATTTATTTATTTGTTGTTTATTTATTATTCATATTTAATCATTTGATTGTTTATTATTCATATTTATTTATTTATTTATTATTAATATTTATGTGTTTGTTATTCATATTTATTTATTTACTTGTTTATTATTCAAAATAAGTTTTTAATATTCATATTTATTTGTTTCTTAATTATTCATATGTATTTATTTAATGGCTTATTATTCATATTAATTCAATAATACATTTTTATGTGTTTAATATTTAACATTTATTTTTTTATTATTATTATTTATATAATTATTTATTTATTTAATATGTATTTATTCATTGTTTTTTCTTTTTTGTTTATTTATCTATTTATTTATATTTATTTGATGTTTGTTTATTTGTTTGTTTGTTTAGTATTCAGTTTTACTTATTTATTTGTTTATTATTCATTTTTTGTTTATTTATTATTAATATTTAATTACTTAATTGTTTATTATTAATATTTATTTATTTTGTTTGTTCATTATTCATATTTAAATATTTAATTCTTTATTATTCATATTTATTTATTCATTTGGATTGTTTATTATTAATTTTTATTTATTTAATTGTTAATTATTCATATTTATTGATGTGTTTATTTATATCTATTTATTAATTTATTAATTTATCTGTTTAATATTTTTATTTATTTAATCTTTTATGTGATTATTTTTCTTATTTGCTTTTTTATTTATGTGTTTATTATTCATTTTTATTTATTTATTAGGATCTTGTTAGTGTAAAGAGCATTACTGTGCTCATGTGAGTGTGTTGCAGTACCGGGCTCCAGGCTGTAGTGACCCATACGGGCTGACAGGTGGCGCTGTGACACGGCTCGAGTGTGTGTGGTTTAGCAGAGGAGTCACACAGCAGATCAGAACTCAGAACATTCAGATCATCATCAACACACACCACTGACCTGGACCTCACACCACTGCTGCAGGACACACTGCACTGAAACACACACACAAACACACACACACACACACACAGAAATAGAGAGAGAGAGTTACATCATGAGTAACACACACACACACACCCACCCACCCACACAAACACAGAGGAGAGAGAGAATACCATCATGAGTTACACACACATACACAGAGAGAAAGTTACCACATCAGTTAAACACACACACACACAGAAATAGAGAGAGGGTTACATCATGAATAACACAAACACACACACACACACACACACACATGAAATGGACCTCCTATCTTAGACGCATGACACACTGCCTTGAAAACAAAGCGTGATTGTGTGTGTGTGTTTGAGTGTGTATGTATGAGTGTGTTACAGTGCGTTCATCTAATGTGTCCTCCAGGTGTTTGTGTGTGTGTGTGTGTGTGTGTGTGTGTGTGTGTGTGTGTGTGTGTGTGTGCACATTAGTTAGTTAGTGTGTGTGTCTCACCTCCGTCCACTCTAGTGTCCTCCAGTGGTGTGTGTGTGTTTGGCAGGCAGTGGTGAAGCAGGTCTGGATGTGGTCGGGTCGCACTCGAGGGTCACAGAGGTCATCACTGACGCGACCTTTGCCCTTTGACCTGCAGAAAACTTGACGGGTCTGAACGCCGGCGCCACAACTCGACGAACACTGAACAACACACAGAATTATCACAATCTATGTTTGTCTATATATGTGTGTGTGTGTGTGTATGTGTGTGTGTGTGTGCTCGAGTCTGTGTGTGTGTGTGTGTGTGTGTGTGTGTCTGTTAATGAATAGGTGTGTATGAGTGTGTGTGTGTGTGTGTACCTGTGTCCAGCGTGTGGCTCTCCAGCGTGCGCAGGCTCCAGCTCTGCAGATCTTGTGTGTTGAGGGTTTGCTGAGGTGAGAACAGCGGCGCTCGTCGATCTGTGTGTGGTTCTGGTCCACACACACCACCTGACGCAGTTTCTGACCCGTCCCACACGACACCGAACACTGCAGAGAAACACACACATCTGTCAGAACACACACACACACACACACACACACACACACACACACACACACACACACACACACACCTGTGCTTCAGTTCACACATCTGGAGCAAATAACAACACACATTCTCCACACACACACACACACACACACATCAAGAATCACATATACACACACACACACACACACACACACACACACACACACACACACACACACACACACACACACCTGTGCTTCAGTTCACACATCTGGAGCAAATAACAACACACATTCTCCACACACACACACACACACACACACATCAAGAATCACATATACACACACACACACACACACACACACACACACACACACACACACAGAGTTTGACATAGATACACACAGTTTTACATACACAAACACACATACACACACACACACATCAAGAATCACATACACACACACACACAGAGTTTGACATAGATACACACAGTTTTACATACACACACACACATACACACACACACATCAAGAATCACATATAAACACACACACCCATCAAGAATCACATATACACACACACACACACACACACACACACACACACACATCAAGAATCACATACACACACACACACACACACACACACACAGAGTTTGAAATAGATACACACAGTTTTACATACACACACACACATACACACACACACATCAAGAATCACATATACACACACACACATCAAGAATCACATACACACACACACACACACACACACATCAAGAATCACATACACACACACACACACACACACACATCAAGAATCACATATACACACACACACACACACACATCAAGAATCACACACACACACACACACACACACAGAGTTTGAAATAGATACACACAGTTTTACATACACACACACACACACATCAAGAATCACATATACACACACACACACATCAAGAATTACATATACACACACACACACACACATCAAGAATCACACACACACACACACACACACACACACACATACACACACACACACACACACACACACACACACAGAGTTTAAAATAGATACACACTTTTACACACACACACATCAAGAGTTTAACACACATGCACACACACAGATATTTTACATTTCACATATACATATATAGACACACACACGTTGAGTTTTACACACACACACACACACACACACACACACACACACACACACACAGACACACACACAGTCCGTAAACAAGGTCATTACAGAGGAATTTTAAACACAGGCTTCAGTCTCTGCCAGCAGAAAAATACATCAAAGACACACAGATAACAGACAGCCAGCACACACACACACACTTTAAACACACACACTTAAAACACAAAACACACGCACACTGAAATAGACCACTCCTCAAAGTCTTGAAGGAAGAGGCACACACACTCTCTCTCTCTCTCTCTCTCTCTCTCTCTCAGCACTGTGGTCTGCTGCTGGTTAGTAGTGGGTGAGCTGCAGGAGGATCTTCATCTGAATATCTGGACTGGAGGTACGTCTGACACACACACACACACACACTTAAAACACACACATTAATAAGGAGTGTATAATGATGATAACTGCATGATGATTGTTGAGCTGCCGGCTTCACAACTGAGAGATTTGAGTTCAAACCAGCTACAAACTCCCCAATCCTGAGAGTCTGAGACTGACGATGCTGATATCTGACAGAACACTGAGCTCTGGATTAAGAGTATGCTGATGTTAGATATATATATAGACTCTGTAATAAACTGTATTGTTTTTATTTTAAAGATGCGTGTTGGAGACACACTTCTATTCTAAACCAGCTCAACTAGATCTTCCCAATTTTAAATGAAAATGTCGTCATTCAGAACATCCTCGCTCTCTGCACAAACTAAAACTCAATTTTAGCACTGATTATACATCAATGTTTAATACACTGATGATGATGATGATATGATGATGATGATATAATGATGATGATATAATGATGATGTATGATCATGCTGATGATGTGATATTTATATTCCGATGATATTATAACAATAATAATAATAATAATAATAATATGACGATGATGATGACGATGATAGTATAATGATGATAATATGATAATGGGATGCTGATGGTATGATAATATATGATAATGACATGCTGATGATGTGATATTTATATTCTGATGATATTAAAACAATATTAATATATAATAACAATGATGATTATGATGATAATATAATGATAATAATTTAATAATGGGATGCTGATGGTATGATAATATATGATAATGGCATGCAAATGATGTAATATTTATATTCTGATGATATTATAAAAATAATAATATATGATGATGATGAAAATATTATGATGATATATGGTAATGACATGCTAATGACGTGATATTAATATTCTGAAGATATTATGACAATACTTATATATGATGATGATGATAACAATATAATGATGATAATTTAATAATGGGATGCTGATGGTATGATAATATATGATAATGACATGCTAATGATGTGATATTTATATTCTGATGATATTATAACAATTATAAAATAAGATGATGATGATGATGATGATGATGATAAAATAATATATGATAATGGCATGCCAATGATGTGATATTTATATTTTGATTATATATTATAACAGTAATGATAGAAACAGTAACATCATATTATGATGATGATGATGATAATATGATAATGAGATGCTGATGTTATGATAATGATATGCTGGTGATATGATAATATAATGATGATGTATGATAATGACATGCTAATGATTTATTTATATTCTGATGATATAACAATAATGATAATCACAAAAATAATTTATGATAATACGGCAATAAAATAAGAAAGATATGCTGACGACATGATAATATAATGATGATATATGATAATGGAATGCAAATTAAGTGATATTTATTGTCGGATGATATTATAACAATCAAATAAAATAAGTAAGATACGCTGATGATATGTTAATATAATGATAAAATATGATAATGATATGCTGATGATATGATAATGACATGCTAATGATGTGATATTTATATTTTGATGATATTATAACAATAATGATACAAAATAATAATATATGATGATAATGACGTGATAACTAAATGAAAATGATATGCTGATTATATGGTAATATATTGATGATTTATGATAATGATATGCTGATAATATGACAATATATGATAATGGAATGCTAATGATGTGATGATGTATATATATATATATATATATTGATGATATTATAACTATATTGATAAAAAATAATAATATCATATGATGATGATGATGATGATGATGTGATAATTAAATAAAAATGATATGCTGGTTATATGATAATAATATAATTATGCCATATGATAATGGAATGCTGATGATGTGATATTTATATTTTGATGATATTATAACAATAATGATAAAAACAATAATATCATATGATGATGATGATGATGTGATAATTATATGGAAATTATATGCTGATTATATGATAATATGTTTATGATATATGATAATGGGATGCTGATGGTATGATAATGATATGCTGATGATAACCCTGGATTAATTATTGGAAAACTGTTTTTTTTTCTGGGAAAAAGCTGATAAATGCAGAGAAAGGGCTGCAGAATGAAAGCATTATGAGTTTGCTGTATCAGATGTGTTTCTATCTGACGGAAACCGCAGAGATTAGTTTATTTCCTGAACACATGAAGAGCAGAATCAGACACACGTGTGCTGGAGATCAGATTTCTGACTGCCTTTACTTAATCTGAATGAAGCATTTCTGCACATTCATAGAGAAATGCTGAAAGCAGATCAGGGAAAAGCTGTTTATGCAAATCACTAATGACTATTCATAACAGTGATTTAAATATTCAGATTTAAACTACGCAAGTTAAAGTGTCGATTTTTTTCTTTCATTATTTGATACATTGCATATAATGTAAATGTGATGTAGGATTTGTGAGTTGACAATAACATCAGGATGTTCATCAGCCAATCAGAATCAAGCATTCGGCAGGCCTGAATAATTACTGCAGATGCTGCAGGAATGAGTGTAATGTGATCTGCTGCAGAAGAACAGAAACAGATGTGATGGTGAAAACGCTTTCTGTGCTTCATAAAGCTCCAGAGGCTCCATCAAAATCATCAGTAATGATTTATAACAGCGGCAGACAGAACAACACCACAGCCCGACTCGACAGATCAGCATGAGGATGATATGATAATGATATGATAATGATATGATGAAACAATACTACTGCCCGGCTCAACAGATGAGCAGGAGGATGAGGATAATATGATAATATGATGAAGGATATGCTGATGATATGATAATACGATTATACTACGAGAATGAGAAGGATGAAATGATGATATGATAAAACAATACTGATGATATGATAAGGATATGAGAATGATAATATGATAATGATATGCTGATGATATAATAATAATGTGATGATGATATGATAAAACAATACTGATGATATGATAAGGATATGAGAATGATAACATGATAATGATATGCTGATGATGTGATGATGCTATGATAATACAATTTTGATATGCTGATGATATGACAATATGACATGAGAATGTTAAAATGATATGATAATAGCATTCCAACGACATGCTGATATGATAATGACATGCTGATGATGTGATAATAATGTGACGATGATATGACAATACAATGATAAAAAGGTGATGATATGCTAATGATATAAGAATGATAAGATGATGATATGATAATGACATGCTGATTATATGATAATGAAGATGATAATATGATATCAACATGATGATGGTATAATATTATGCTGATGATATGACAATGTAGATGATGATATGCTAATGAAATGATAATGATAAAATGATGGCATGATAATGATATGATAATGATATGCTGATGATATGATAATATGATGATACTATGATAATAATATGATAATGATATGCTAAAAATATGATGATACAATGATGATAATATGATAATGACATGATAATGATATGATAATAATTTGCTGATGATATGACAATGAAGATAATGATATGCTTATGAAATGATATGCTGATGAAATAATAATGATATGATGATGAAATGATAATGATATGGTAATGGTATAATAATGATATCATAATGGTATGCTGATGATATGATAATATGATGATTCAGTCATAATGATATAATAATGATATACTGATAATATGATGATAGAAAGATAATAATATGATAATGACATGATAATGATATGATAATTTCATGATGACAGTATGATAATAATATGCTAATGATATGATACCTTTATGATAGAAGCAGACAAGGTGATCATGACGCATTATAATAATTGTACTAACTTTAATAATAATTTAAAATTCCTTTTTTCTCTTTTATAATAATTTTTTTCTAATATTTCCTGTTTTGTTTAACAGAATAGTGAATTATTTTATAGTGTTTCTTATGATCTATTTAAGATAATAATTTATATCTATATAACTCTATTTATTTTAGTGTGTGTGTGTGTGTGTGTATGTGCGTGCAGATGTGTGTTTGTTGATCTATCTCCAGCTCTACAGTGACTCTGTGTATCTGCAGCTCCTCCTATATTTACAGTCCAGACGGGAATAGTTTACAGCTCAAGGACGCAATGATCGACTCGCATTCTGCTGTAATTATATGAAATATAACACACATACACACACACGCGCGCGCGTCCACATGTGCAGTCCATACGATACGCCAGACATTCACACACACTGCCAAACTCTACATTCCCATACGCAAACTATTACTACAGCAAAAGCCAACAAACAGTTCCTCAATGCCACACATGTCTGATAAATGATGGTGTAGTGCAAATACTCCCTCAGATGAGTGGAATTACAGATCTTCTCTTTAGGCAGACGGAGGAAACTAACATTAACAGGTAAACCAGGTAAAAAACACCAAACTAAGCACTGGTTACATAGTAAAATAATTTAAATTCTGTCAGCATTTACTCTCTCTTGTTTGAATCCTCTAAGAGTTTCTTTCTTCTGATGAACACTAAAGAAGATATTTTGAAGAATGCTGCAATCCGGTAACCATTGACTTCCATTTGTTTTTCCGTCAATGGTTACCGATTTTCAGCTTTCGTCAAAATATCCTCTTTAGTGTTTTAACAAAACATACTACTGGCTTTATGAAGATCTTCACTTTTATTATTTGTTATACGCAGAGCCAGATGGAATCTGCTGATATTTTTTGCTGTTTATGCAGAGAATTATTATTTTTAATCTGTGCATTTATGTGTGATGATTTTAAAAGGATCAAAACTACACTGAAAACCTCGATGTTGTCTTTACTTAAACAATTAAGTAAAGTTGACTAAACATAACCTAAAACTTTGCATTTTAGTCCAATCACTTAAAAATATGAGTTAATTTAACTTATGTAGCATGAAAATGCCTACACTTAGTACTTAAGTAGATTATACTTAAATTGATGAATTGAACAATTTAAGTATAGTCTACAAAACCCGCAAGTAATCTTAAATATGCAAGTTTTGAGAGACTCCATTACTCAATTAAATTACAGTTTGAAATTACACTGTACTGTAAATAAGTCAGTTGAATATTTTTATATTAGTCAATAGTTATACTGAAATTAATTTATAAACTGAACAAATATAAATTTACACACATTTACAGGGGTAAATAAACCAAATCAATGATGGGCTGAATATCTGTGGAATTCTGTGCATAGATTCCATGTGGGCCTACAGTATTGATCTTCTTCTACATCCCTAATCATATGCAAAAAAAAAAACAATTACCCAACTTCTACACCTTAACTAATAATAAGCAGATTAATAATAATAAGCAATAACTAATAATAAGCAGATTAATAATAATAAGCAATAACTAATAATAAGCAGATTAATAATAATAAGCAATAACTAATAATAAGCAGATTAATAATAATAAACAATAACTAATAATAAGCAGATTAATAATAATAAGCAATAACTAATAATAAGCAGATTAATAATAATAGCAATAACTAATAATAAGCAGATTAATAATAATAAGCAATAACTAATAATAAGCAGATTAATAATAATAAGCAATAACTAATAATAAGCAGATTAATAATAATAAACAATAACTAATAATAAGCAGATTAATAATAATAAGCAATAACTAATAATAAGCAGATTAATAATAATAAGCAATAACTAATAATAAGCAGATTAATAATAATAAGCAATAACTAATAATAAGCAGATTAATAATAATAAGCAATAACTAATAATAAGCAGATTAATAATAATAAGCAATAACTAATAATAAGCAGATTAATAATAATAAGCAATAACTAATAATAAGCAGATTAATAATAATAAGCAATAACTAATAATAAGCAGATTAATATTAATAAACAATAACTAATAATAAGCAGATTAATAATAACAGCAATAACTAATAATAAGCAGATTAATAATAATAAGCAATAACTAATAATAAGCAGATTAATAATAATAAGCAATAACTAATAATAAGCAGATTAATAATAATAAGCAATAACTAATAATAAGCAGATTAATATTAATAAACAATAACTAATAATAAGCAGATTAATAATAACAGCAATAACTAATAATAAGCAGATTAATAATAATAAGCAATAACTAATAATAAGCAGATTAATAATAATAAACAATAACTAATAATAAGCAGATTAATAAGAATGTTGAAGAATGTTTCCATAATTTTTGTTTTTCCTACTATGGAAGTCAATGGTTACCGGTTTCCAGCTTTCTTCAAAATATCTTCTTTAGTGTTTAACAGAGTAAAAATAACTCAAACAGGTGTTAAACAAGTAAATAATGACAGGATTTACATTTTTTGAGTGAACTATCCCTTTTTGTGCTAGAAAGAAGATGTTTTGAAGAATGTTGGAAACTTCCATTTTATTTGTTTTGTCCTACTATGGAAGTCAATGGTTACCTATTTTCAACATTCTTCAAAATACATTTTTTTAATGTTCAACAGAAAAAGACTCATAAATGTTTGTAACGAGAATAAATAGTGAGTAAATATTCATTTTTGGGTGAACTGCCCCTCTATACTAGAGGATTAAAACATTCAATGCAATAATAATTAACAAGATTAATAATTATTAATCACTGCAATAATAAAATAATTTTACATTTGAATTTATATATTAACTATACATTTTGTTACATATTTAAATGACTAAAATATATATATATATATATATCTAAATAAGTATAAAATAGTTTAATTAGCTATGTAAAAAAGCAGATGCATACATTTAAATATATGTATATTACAGTTATTATTCTAAAATTAATTAATTAAAATGATCCAAAAATGTAATAAAATATTTTTTACAAATTGTAAATGTATGAGATGAACACAATATTTTATCATGTATAATAAGTGTAATTTGTCTACTATTAACAACTGCATATTTGTTGAACAATATTATGATTTATTATAATCCTGACATCGATAAACATCCAGTCTTACACATAATATATACATCTGCAGCAGTTAATATTGTCTGCTGAGTGAATCATGTGACAGCAAAGCCGCAGTGATGATGTCAGAGTCACATGACCTGCGTTTCTCCATCTGGAGCACATTAGAGTGACTCTATTTACTATAATCATCATTATACGTTCAGATTTTAATTACGCAATAATTAGCCTTCAGCAGTTTCTGCCTTGAGCACTCAGGCTCTGGCAGTTTCTGGCTGCATAAAAGCGGCTTCATGTTTTCTGTAACAGCCGTTTTAATCTGTTTTTATTGGCTAAAAACAAACACTGGACACAAAAACTGAAAACAGACTCGATCTCTGCGGAGGGTGTTTATGCTGGAAATATGCCGAGTTTTCACTTTAAAAAACAAATTACTTTTTACGTCATTAAAATTGTATGTAAAATACTTTTGTTATTACCATGTCTACATTTATTTAGTGTTTAAATAAGGAACTTAATTATAAATTAATACTATTCAAAAGTTCATATGACAATTAAACTATGTCCTGAATTGACAATAAAACTGACTGACTTTCACTTGAACTTTTAGCTCTTTGGGTCATACATGAAATTTAGGCTTATTAATACCATTACACTGAAGCCTTTTATAACGAATAAAATATGCATTAGGTTAATAAACAGAAGTACTCCACAAAAAAAGGAAAATTAATATTTAATAATAAGTTGATGATAACAACAACAACAACAACTATAACAATAATAATAATATTAATAATAATAATGACAATAATAATAATGACAATAATAATAATAATAACAATAATAATGATAATAATAATAATAATAATAATAAATAATAATGACAATAATAATAATAATAACAACAACAACAATAATAAAAAAATATATTTATAATAATTATAATAATAATAATAATAATAATAATAATTATTATTATTATTATTATTATTATAAAAATAGTAATAACAATAATAACAATAACATTTATAATAATAACAATGATAATAATAACATTTATAATAGTTATGATAATAATAACAATAATAATATTAACAATAATAATAATAATAACAATAATAACAACAACAACAACAGCAACAATAATAATAATAATAACAATAATAATAATAATAATAATAATAATAATAACATTTATAATAATAATAACAACAATAATAACAATAACATTTATAATATTAATAAAAATAATAACAACAACAATAATAATAATAATAACATTTATACTACTACTACTACTAATAATAATAATAATAATAACAATAATAATAATAATAATACTAATAATAATAATGATAAAATAATAATAATAATAACAACAATAATAATAATAATAATAATAATAATAATAATAATGATGATGATAAAATAATAATAATAATAATAATAACAACAATACTAATAATAATAATAATAATAATAATAATAATAATAATAATGGCAATATATCCTTTTATTACGCAATAGTTGTTCCACAAAGGTATTTGATAGAAAAAATAAGTTTGGTATTTAATAAAATGTCCCAAATTTAACAAGAAAAATTCAAATAAATAAATAAATAAATAAATAATGACGATACATTACAATATTATTTTGAAGAAATTGTATTTGAAACAGACTTGCAGTGTTTTTATTACACTCACATAAAGACATTTGTCTGCACTGATGAACACTGATGAACACTGATGATTTGAAAGGAGAAAATAGAGAAATATACATTATAATATTAATAATCAAACATAGTTAATAACCTGTATTCTCTCTGCACAGTTTTCACCTGCTTCATGTTTTCCTCCTCGACTCTTATGTGTATTTATCATCTATAAAAGTGAAAGATTACTCTGCGTTTAAGTGCAACATGATGCGCAGCTTTGCTGTTCTCCGCAATTATTAGGCTGTTTTTGGTTTTTCAGAGCCATAAACACAGTTTTGGGTTTCAGACTGATGCCAGATCAGTATTTTAGACATTAAACTAATGAAAAACAGATGGAGGGAGATCGCCACAGAGAAATGGTAGAACTAACACTGAAGAAAAGCTCAACTAACACTGAACAAACAATCAACTAAGGGTGAAGAAACGGCAGAACTAACACTGAAGAAATGCTTAGCTAACACTTAAGAAACGCTTAGCTAACACTGAAGAAATGCTCAACTAACGCTGAAGAAACGTTCAACTGAAGAAACTATCAACGAATGTTGAAGAAACGCTGAACACTGATTAAACACTGATTAAACACTCAACTAACGCTGAAGAAACATTTGACGAATGGTGAAGAAATGTTGAATGCTGATTAAACACAAAATAAACGTTCAACTAACGCGGAAGAAACACTTAACTGAAGCTGAAGAAATGCTCAACTACACGGAAGAAAGAATTAACAAACACCAAAGAAATGCTCAACTAACATTAAAGAAACGTTCAACTAATACTAAAGAAACGTTCAACTAACAATAAAGAAACGTTCAACTAACAATGAAGAAACGCTCAACTAACAATGAAGAACATTCAATTAACAATAAAAAACGCTCAACTAACATTGAAGAAACGTTCAACTAACACTAAAGAAACGTTCTACTAACACTAAAGAAACGTTCAACTAACAATGAAGAAACGCTAAACTAACAATGAAGAAACGTTCAACTAATACTAAAGAAACGTTCAACTAACACTAAAGAAACGTTCTACTAACACTAAAGAAACGTTCAACTAACAATGAAGAAACGCTCAACTAACAATGAAGAACATTCAATTAACAATAAAAAACGCTCAACTAACATTGAAGAAACGTTCAACTAATACTAAAGAAATGTTCAACTAACACTAAAGAAACGTTCAACTAACAATGAAGAAACGCTAAACTAACAATGAAGAAACGTTCAACTAATACTAAAGAAACGTTCAACTAACACTAAAGAAACGTTCTACTAACACTAAAGAAACGTTCAACTAACAATGAAGAAACGCTAAACTAACAATGAAGAAACGTTCAACTAATACTAAAGAAACGTTCAACTAACACTAAAGAAACGTTCTACTAACACTAAAGAAACGTTCAACTAACAATGAAGAAACGCTCAACTAACAATGAAGAAACGTTCAACTAATACTAAAGAAACGTTCAACTAACACTAAAGAAACGTTCTACTAACACTAAAGAAACGTTCAACTAACAATGAAGAAACGCTCAACTAACAATGAAGAACATTCAATTAACAATAAAAAACGCTCAACTAACATTGAAGAAACGTTCAACTAATACTAAAGAAATGTTCAACTAACACTAAAGAAACGTTCTACTAACACTAAAGAAACGTTCAACTAACAATGAAGAAACGCTCAACTAACAATGAAGAACATTCAATTAACAATAAAAAACGCTCAACTAACATTGAAGAAACGTTCAACTAACATTGAAGAAACGTTCAACTAACACTAAAGAAACGTTCATTTAACAATGAAGAAATGTTCATTTAACAATAAAGAAATGTTCAACTAACAATGAAGAAACGTTCAACTAACACTAAAGAAACATTCAACTAACACTGAAGAAACGTTCAACTAACACTAAAGAAACATTCAACTAACAATGAAGAAACGTTTATTTAACACTAAAGAAACGTTCAACTAACAATGAAGAAACGTTCAACTAACACTAAAGAAACATTCAACTAACACTGAAGAAACGTTTATTTAACACTAAAGAAACGTTCAACTAACAATGAAGAAACGTTCAACTAACACTAAAGAAACATTCAACTAACAATGAAGAAACATTCATTTAACAATGACGAAACGTTCAACTAACACTGAAGAAACGTTCAACTAACACTGAAGAAACGTTCAACTAACACTAAAGAAACATTCAACTAACAATAATGAAACGTTCATTTAACAATAAAGAAATGTTCAACTAACACTGAAGAAAAGTTCAACTAACAATAAAGAAACTTTCAACTAACAAAGAAGAATTGTTCAACACGAATAAACGTTCAAGTAACACTGAAGAAACATTTAATTAACGCTGACGAAATGTTTAACTGATGCTGAAGAAATGTTTAACCAACGCTAAAGAAACGTTTAACTAATTCCTAATAAACGATCTTTACAAATTCAAGTGACATATATATATATATGGTCACACTTTACAATAAGGTTCATTAGTTAATGTTAAGTAATGCATTTACTAACGGGAACAAACAATGAACAATACATCTACTACTGTATTTGTTAATGTTAGTTAACATTAGTTACTGAATATATATATATATATATATATATATATATATATATATATATATATATATATATATATATATATATATATATATATGTATGTATTCTATATACACCCTATATATATTTTTATATATTTAAATTAAATTATATATAATTTCACCATACATATGAACCTATAATGATGAGTAAAACTTCATAATAATAAATAATTTGATGAACCATACAGAGATGAAGAAACAACACAAGCGTTCAAAACCGTTCTGGATTTTAATCAGCTTTACAGTGTGTGAGAGTTGAGCCGGACGTTCAGATGAACACAATAATGAGAAACACACACACACACACACACACACACACACTTCATGAGCTGTGAAAGATTTACACACTGACAGAGGAACACCAGCAGGAAATGAAGAGAAACCAGAGCTGAAGAAACTCCACTGTGAAGATGAGGACAAATATACAGACAACAAAAGTGCTGTAAACAAATCAGTAATCCAGCAAACACGTGCTTCAGGAGACTGAGGCTGAGGTCTGTGTGTTATCACACCCATTCTGAATGAAGTATAATGTAGAGATCATGACTACACTCATTCACACGCTCATGCATTCACTGAGGAGGATTTACTGTCTGAGGATGAAGATCTGCTGCTCCACCACAGAAAGATTAAGACTGAACTCTGAGTGAACATCCTGCAATTCTGCTTTCCTTTTTCACATCGCAACACTGAACAGAAATAAATTAAGAATATTCTCTGCAAACTGCGCACATGTGTGTCATCTGAAGTTTTTAATCTGAGTTATGAGTTCACATTTTGAAAATGCTGAATTGTTGTTATTAGTTAAGTATTAGTTTAGATTTTGCTGTTTTTTCATGAGTTTATATCTCAGAACTCTTTCATTTATTAATTATTAAGTTATAATATAACTATAATTAATATTATTAATTATGACTTTTTATATTTAATAATGTTCTCCAATTCTACATTTGCATTTCAATTCGATGTTTAGACTTTAAAAAATGATATTTACATCTCAATTGTAAGTTTAAAGTTAAATATAAGTGTGTGCACACTACTGGAGAAAAGTCTTGTCCTCTATTCAAGTTTTAGAAACAATAAATAATACCTGCTCATCTAGTTGTTGATCTGGTGTCAGAAGTGTCTCTATGAAAGGTGAAGGCCTCTAGATTTTGCTGATTTGAGCTCAATAAATCTGATCATGTCTTGATGTTGACTGATTTGATGAGGACAGTGCGCTCTGACTCTGCTCAGACTAAAGTCTCATCACTGAACAGAAATAATGTCCAGTATAGAATATAAAGTCCTGCTGCAGTGGAGACAGAATGAATATTGTGTCTGACTCCATCATGAGCTTGGAGGACTGCATCCATACATCTCTGACATGACTCACATCACTGATTAATAAAGTCTGAATCTGGAATGAAGAAGAAAGCCTTCAGCAGGATCCCAGAGTTCATCAAGAGTCTTTGTGTTCATCTTCAACACCTCCTCCTTCATCAGCTCAATAATGTTCATGTCTGATGACTGGGCTGGCCAATCCTGGAGCACCTTGACCTACAGGAGCTTTGATGTGGAGGCTGAAGTATGAGCAGGAGCGCTATCCTGCTGGAGAATTGTCCCTCTCCTGTGGTTTGTAATGTAATGGGCAGCACAAATGTCTTGATACCTCAGGCTGTTGATGTTGCAGATCTCTCGCACGCCCCCATACTGAATGAACCCCAAACCATGACTTCTCCTTCACCAAACTTGACTGATTTCTATGTGAATCTTGGTCCATGCTGGTTCCAGTAGGTCTTCTGCAGTATTGGTGATGATTGGGATGCAGATCAGCAGATGATCCATTAGAGAAATCCACCTTCTGACACTTTCACACATCATCAACTAGAAGACCAGTTATTATCTGCTGCTCTACAGCAGGGGTGGCCAACCCTGTTCCTGGAGATCGACCTTCCTGCAGATTTCAGTTGCAACCCATGTCAAACACACCTGCCTGTAATTATCAAGGTTCAGGTCCTAATTAATTGATTCAGGTGTGTTTGATCAGGGTTTAAGCTGAACTCTTTAGGAAGGTCGATCTCCAGGAACAAGGTTGAGCACCCCTGCTCTACAGCTTGGGTCCACCACCAGACTCATGTCAGGTATTCATTTATATATTGCATTTACATTTTAATATTACATTTAAATCTGGCAAATGCACTATATAAAAACCCTAAACATGCATTTTAACACATTTTATATCAAAACTAATTTATTTAAATTTGAGTTTTTGTCTTCATTTTAAGATTAAATGTATGTAAATGTTTAAATCTCAATGCTAATTTAATTCTGAGGTTTAATCTAAATTCTAGGGTTAAATTTAGCAAGGTGTGCTTATTTCACACAAAATATAATAGCTAAAACCTTTTAAAAACCTCTTTAAACATCAGAACTTTAAGATATAAACTCACATTTTCAGAGAAAAGTCAGAATAAATAAATAATAAATTGTATTCTACACTCTCATTAAGGTACACGAGCTGTCCCTGGGGTGGTGCCTTTTCAAAAGGTATGCATTTGAAACTAAAATGTCCATATTAATACCCCAAGGGTACATATTAGTACCTAAAAAGTACAAGAGTGTTCCTCTTAATATGTTTAGATACTAATATATGCTTTTGAGGTACCAACATTAACCCTTTAAGTACAAGTGTGTACCTTCTGAAAAGGAACCACCGCAGTGACAGCTGGAGTACCTTTATTTCTGACAGTGTATGGCAGAAACGACCTTAGAGAAGATTCAGAGGTTAATTAAGAGTGTTTTTATTTATTTAAGACTCAAACATCAGGAAATTTCCCCTGTAATTCATCACCGCCTGCACGAATCCACAGGTTGGGTTTTATTTTATTTGTTAGCTGATAAATTAAGAGCTAAAATGCTCTCAGGGTTTAGTTTGCGGAGACATTTCATTTGCGCAAACTATGAGTACACAAACACAAACTAATGCAATAATACGTTAAACTCAGACACACGATGAAGACGACAGCAATTAGTGATTGACCCCTAATTAGCACCACAGCTCAGTGTCTTTAAAGCACTCAGATGATCATAGTTCTGTTTAATAATTATATTTATATGCTCTGCAAGTGCATGAATGATGAGGTATTTCTTCAACTCTCCAGTCTCATTGATTAAACTAACTACAATATGTGTCTCTATCAATTGATAGGCTAATATCCTGCATATTTATTCGACAAAATATAACACTATTGAACAAAAACAGCAGGTTTATAATTCATCAATCTGGCAACACTTCATAATAAAATCCCATTGGTTAACATTAGTTAAAGTATGAGTGAAATTAAAGAGCATGCAGGTCATTTTCTGTTTTTAAAGTGTGCTGATGTTGTGTTGAACATGTTTAAATACGTAGAAGCTCTGAAAACGTTGTCATTTTCTCTTGTTTGTACTTAATATTGCTTTAATTTTGAAATGATTCTTTTGAATCAGTTCACAGGTTCAATACTGAAAGCCCCTCCCCCTTGCATTGGTCAGCTCATTCATTCATTCATTCATTTTCTTTTCGGCTTAGTCCCTTTATTAAGCTGGGGTCACCACAGCGGAATGAACCGCCAACTTATCCAGCATATGTTTTATACAGCTGATGCCCTTCCAGCTGCAACCCATCACTGGGAAACACCCATACACACTCATTCACACACATACACTATGGACAATTTAGTCTACCCAATTCACCTATGTTTTTGGACTTATGGGGGAGCACCCGGAGGAAACCCACACCAACATGGGGAAAACATGTAAACTCCATACAGAAACCCCAACTGACCTAGCCAGGACTCAAACCAGCAACCTTCTGACTGTGTGGCAAACTGCGTTGCGCCACCGTGCAATCTTGGTCAGCTCAATAAGTCTGATTTGATTGGTCTTTCAGTATCAGAAAGGAAACACCCACTGTTTGTATGCAAGGAAGGCGGGGATTATGCAAATGAGTCACTTTGATCTGTTCATCAGTACGATTCAAACACATACACTCTCCGGCCACTTTATTAGGTACACCTGTTCAACTGCTTGTTAATGCAAATTTCTAATCTGCCAATCAAATGGCCTCCACAGTCACCAGACTCCACTAGGGCAGTGTTTCTCAACCACATTTCTGGAGGAGCACCAGCTCGGCACATTTTCCATGTATCCTTAACCAAACACACCTGATTCGGATCATCGGAGACTGAAAGACTTATAATGGGTGTGACAGACAAAGGAGGCATCCAAAACATGCAGTGCTGGTGGTCCTCCAGATACGTGGTTGAGAAACACTGCACTAAAGCACCTTTGGGAGATTGGCATCATGGTTGTGCAGCCGACAAATCTGCAGCAACTGTGTGATGCTATCATGTCAATATGGAGCAAAATCTCTGAGGAATATTTCCAGTAGCTTGTTGAATCTCTGCCATGAAGGATTAAAGCAGTTCTGAAGACAAAAGGGGTCCAACCCGGTATTAGTGAGGTGTACCTAATAAAGTGGCCGCTGAGTGTTTAATGGGATTCAATTAGTCATTATTGAATAAGGTATTTGAACACACATGCTCTTTATCATCATTTTAGATGTGCTCATCTTAATTAACATACTTAACTAATGTTAGCAAATGAAATCTTAATTTAAAGTGTTGATAAACCTTAAATTTCACATCACAAATGTGAAACAA